>NW_027551921.1:0-63586 GCF_045843805.1 Urocitellus parryii | reverse complement strand
CATTTAATGATCAGTACACCAATCCCACTTGGCTCACCAAATTTCGTTCTTCTAGGTTAAAACGTTCCTTGCAGTAACCGTTTTCATGTTTAGGTTTAACTCTGTGTTCTCCTATACGGATACATGTAGTTGGAACTCTAAATCAAACACGGTTTGTGCTAGCTCTTTGCAACTTGGCACAATAATGTAGTTCCAAGTTCTATCGCTATGGTTTGTGTGCTATTGAAGTAGCCCCAAGCAGAGACTGACGAGAATCCCTTTCATAGAAAGGGGTTGCCAGGCTTCCAAAATACTGCGAGTTTCCTGAAATCTCAGCAAACATTTTTTCACCCAGTCTTGATGATACTTCCATTTAATGATCAGTACACCAATCCCACTTGGCTCAGCAAATTTCGTTATTCTATGTTAAACCGTTCCTTTGCAGTAATCGTTTTCATATTTAGGTTTCACTCTGTTTTCTCCTATATAGATACATGTAGTTGGAACTCTAAATCAAACACGGTTTGTGCTAGCTCTTTGAAATGTGGCACAATAATGTAGTTCCAAGTTCTATCGCTATGGTTTGTGTGCTATTGAAGTAGCCCCAAGCAGAGACTGACGAGAATCCCTTTCATTGAAAGGGGTTGCCAAGCTTCCAAAAAACTGCGAGTTTCCTGAAATCTCAGCAAACATTTTTTCACCCAATCTTGATGATACTTGCAGGTAGTGATCAGTACATGAATCCCACTTGGCTCACTAAATTTCGTTCTTCTAGGTTAAACCGTTCCTTTGCAGTAACCGTTTTCATGTTTAGGTTTCACTCTGTTTTCTCCTATATGGATACATGTAGTTGGGACTCTAAATCAAACACGGTTTGCGCTAGCTCTTTGAAACTTGGCACAATAATGTAGTTCCAAGTTCTGTCGCAATGATTTGTGTGCTTTTGAAGTAGCCCCAAGCAGAGACTGACAAGAATCCCTTTCATTGAAAGGGGTTGCCAAGCTTCCAAAAAACTACGAGTTTCCTGAAATCTCAGCAAACAATTTTTCACCCAATCTTGATGATACTTGCAGGTAGTGATCAGTACACGAATCCCACTTGTCTCACCAAATTTCGTTCTTCTAGGTTAAACCGTTCCTTTGCAGTAACCGTTTTCATGTTTAGGTTTCACTCTGTTTTCTCCTATATGGATACATGTAGTTGGAACTCTAAATCAAACACGGTGTGTGCTAGCTCTTTGAAACTTGGCACAATAATGTAGTTCCAAGTTCTATCGCTATGGTTTGTGTGCTATTGAAGTAGCCCCAAGCAGAGACTGACGAGAATCCCTTTCATTGAAAGTGGTTGCCAAGCTTCCAAAAAACTACGAGTTTCCTGAAATCTCAGCAAACATTTTTTCACCCAATCTTGATGTTACTTGCAGGTAGTGATCAGTACACAAATCCCACTTGGCTCACCAAATTTCGTTCTTCTAGGTTAAACCGTTCCTTTGCAGTAACCGTTTTCATGTTTAGGTTTCACTCTGTTTTCTCCTATATGGATACATGTAGTTGGAACTCTAAATCAAACACGGTTTGTGCTAGCTCTTTCAAACTTGGCACAATAATGTAGTTCCAAGTTCTATCGCTACGGTTTGTGTGCTATTGAAGTAGCCCCAAGCAGAGACTGACGAGAATCCCTTTCATTGAAAGTGGTTGCCAAGCTTCCAAAAACTACGAGTTTCCTGAAATCTCAGCAAACATTTTTTCACCCAATCTTGATGATACTTCCATTTAATGATCAGTACACCAATCCCACTTGGCTCACCAAATTTCGTTCTTCTAGGTTTAACCTTTCCTTTGCAGTAACCGTTTTCATGTTTCGATTTCACTCTGTTTTCTCCTATATGGATACATGTAGTTGGAACTCTAAATCAAACACGGTTTGTGCTAGCTCTTTGAAACTTGGCACAATAATGTAGTTCCAAGTTCTATCGCTATGGTTTGTGTGCTATTGAAGTAGCCCCAAGCAGAGACTGACGAGAATCCCTTTCATTGAAAGGGTTGCCAAGCTTCCAAAAAACTACGAGTTTCCTGAAATCTCAGCAAACAATTTTTAACCCAATCTTGATGATACTTGCAGGTAGTGATCAGTACACGAATCCCACTTGGCTCACTAAATTTCGTTCATCTAGGATAAAACGTTCCTTTGCAGTAACCGTTTTCATGTTTAGGTTTCACTCTGTTTTCTCCTATATGGATACATGTAGTTGGAACTCTAAATCAAACACGGTTTGTGCTAGCTATTTGAAACTTGGCACAATAATGTAGTTCCAAGTTCTATCGCTAGGGTTTGTGTGCTATTGAAGTAGCCCCAAGCAGAGACTGACGAGAATCCCTTTCATTGAAAGGGTTGCCATGCTTCCAAAAAACTACGAGTTTCCTGAAATCTCAGCAAACATTTTTTCACCCAATCTTTTTGATACTTCCATTTAATGATCAGTACACAAATCCCACTTGGCTCACCAAATTTCGTTCTTCTAGGTTAAACCATTCCTTTGCAGTAACGGTTTTCATTTTTAAGTTTCACTCTGTTTTCTCCTATATGGATACATGTAGTTGGAACTCTAAATCAAACACGGTTTGTGCTAGCTCTTTGATACTTGGCACAATAATGTAGTTCCAAGTTCTATCGCTATGGTTTGTGTGCTATTGAAGTAGCCCCAAGCAGAGACTGACGAGAATCCCTTTCATTGAAAGGGGTTGCCAAGCTTCCAAAATTCTGCGAGTTTCCTGAAATCTCAGCAAACATTTTTTCACCCAATCTTGATGATACTTGCAGGTAGTGATCAGTACATGAATCCCACTTGGCTCACTAAATTTCGTTCTTCTAGGATAAACCGTTCCTTTGCAGTAACCGTTTTCATGTTTAGGTTTCACTCTGTTTTCTCCTATGTGGATACATGTTGTTGGAACTCTAAATCAAACACGGTTTGTGCTAGCTCTTTGAAACTTGGCACAATAATGTAGTTCCAAGTTCTATCGCTATGGTTTGTGTGCTATTGAAGTAGCCCCAAGCAGAGACTGGCGAGAATCCCTTTCATTGAAAGTGGTTTACAAGCTTCCAAAAAACTACGAGTTTCCTGAAATCTCAGCAAACATTTTTTCACCCAATCTTGATGATACTTGCAGGTAGTGATCAGTACACAAATCCCACTTGGCTCACCAAATTTTGTTCTTCTAGGTTAAACCGTTCCTTTGCAGTAACCGTTTTCATGTTTAGGTTTCACTCTGTTTTCTCCTATATGGATACATGTAGTTGGAACTCTAAATCAAACACGGTTTGTGCTAGCTCTTTGAAACTTGGCACAATAATGTAGTTCCAAGTTCTATCGCTATGGTTTGTGTGCTATTGAAGTTGCCCCAAGCAGAGACTGACGAGAATCCCTTTCATAGAAAGGGGTTGCCAGGCTTCCAAAAAACTGCGAGTTTCCTGAAATCTCAGCAAACATTTTTTCACCCAGTCTTGATGATACTTCCATTTAATGATCAGTACACCAATCCCACTTGGCTCACCAAATTTCGTTCTTCTAGGTTAAACCGTTCCTTTGCAGTAATCGTTTTCATATTTAGGTTTCACTCTGTTTTCTCCTATATAGATACATGTATTTGGAACTCTAAATCAAACACGGTTTGTGCTAGCTCTTTGAAACTCGGCACAATAATGTATTTTCAAGTTCTATCGCTAGGGTTTGTGTGCTATTGAAGTAGCCCCAAGCAGAGACTGACGAGAATCCCTTTCATTGAAAGGGGTTGCCAAGCTACCAGAAAACTACGAGTTTCCAGAAATCTCAGCAAACATTTTTTCACCCAATCTTCATGATACTTCCATTTAAGGATCAGTACACCAATCGCACTTGGCTCACCAAATTTCGTTCTTCTAGGTTAAAACGTTCCTTTGCAGTAACCGTTTTCATATTTAGGTTTCACTCTGTTTTCTCCTATATGGGTACATGTAGTTGGAACTCTAAATCAAACACGGTTTGTGGTAGCTCTTTGAAAATTGGCACAATAATGTAGTTCCAACTTCTATCGCTATGGTTTGTGTGCTATTGAAGTAGCCCCAAGCAGAGACTGACGAGAATCACTTTCATTGAAGGGGTTGCCAAGCTTCCAAAAAACTACAAGTTTCCTGAAATCTCAGCAAACAATTTTTCACCCAATCTTGATGATACTTGCAGGTAGTGATCCGTACACGAATCCCACTAGGCTCACTATCTTTTGTTCTTCTAGGTTAAAACGTTCCTTTGCAGTAACCGTTTTCATGTTTAGGTTTCACTCTGTTTTCTCCTATATGGATACATGTAGTTGGAACTCTAAATCAAACACGGTTTGTGCTAGCTCTTTGAAACTTGGCACAATAATGTAGTTCCAAGTTCTATCGCTATGGTTTGTGTGCTATTGAAGTAGCCCCAAGCAGAGACTGACGAGAATCCCTTTCATAGAAAGGGGTTGCCAGGCTTCCAAAAACTGCGAGTTTCCTGAAATCTCAGCAAACATTTTTTCACCCAATCTTGATGATACTTCTATTTAATGATCAGTACACCAATCCCACTTGGCTCACCAAATTTCGTTCTTCTAGGTTAAACCGTTCCTTTGCAGTACCCGTTTTCATGTTTAGGTTTCACTCTGTTTTCTCGTATATGGATACATGTAGTTGGAACTCTAAATCAAACACGGTTTGTGCTAGCTCTTTGAAACTTGGCACAATAATGTAGTTCCAAGTTCTATCGCTATGGTTTGTGTGCTATTGAAGTAGCCCCAAGCAGAGACTGACGAGAATCCTTTTCATAGAAAGGGGTTGCCAGGCTTCCAAAAAACTGCGAGTTTCCTGAAATCTCAGCACACATTTTTTCACCCAGTCTTGATGATACTTCCATTTAATGATCAGTACACCAATCCCACTTGGCTCACCAAATTTCGTTCTTCTATGTTAAACCGTTCCTTTGCAGTAATCGTTTTCATATTTAGGTTTCACTCTGTTTTCTCCTATATAGATACATGTAGTTGGAACTCTAAATCAAACACGGTTTGTGCTAGCTCTTTGAAACTTGGCACAATAATGTAGTTTCAAGTTCTATCGCTATGGTTTGTGTGCTATTGAAGTAGCCCCAAGCAGAGACTGACGAGAATCCCTATCATTGAAAGGGGTTGCCAAGCTTCCAAAAAACTACGAGTTTCCAGAAATCTCAGCAAACATTTTTTTCACCCAATCTTGATGATACTTCCATTTAATGATCAGTACACCAATCCCACTTGGCTCAACAAATTTCGTTCTTCTAGGTTAAACCGTTCCTTTGCAGAAACCTTTTCATGTTTAGGTTTCACTCTGTTTTCTCCTATATGGATACATGTAGTTGGAACTCTAAATCAAACACGGTTTGTGCTAGCTCTTTGAAACTTGGCACAATAATGTAGTTCCAAGTTCTATCGCTATGGTTTGTGTGCTATTGAAGTAGCCCCAAGCAGAGACTGACGAGAATCCCTTTCATAGAAAGGGGTTGCCAGGCTTCCGAAAAACTGCGAGTTTCCTGAAATCTCAGCAAACATTTTTTCACCCAGTCTTGATGATACTTCCATTTAATGATCAGTACACCAATCCCACTTGGCTCACCAAATTTCGTTCTTCTATGTTAAACCGTTCCTTTGCAGTAATCGTTTTCATATTTAGGTTTAACTCTGTTTTCTCCTATATAGATACACGTAGTTGGAACTCTAAATCAAACACGGTTTGTGATAGCTCTTTGAAACTTGGCACAATAATGTAGTTTCAAGTTCTATCGCTAGGGATTGTGTGCTATTGAAGTAGCCCGAAGCAGAGACTGACGAGAATCCCTTTCATTGAAAGGGGTTGCCAAGCTTCCAAAAAACTACGAGTTTCCTGAAATCTCAGCAAACAATTTTTCACCCAATTTTGATTATACTTGCAGGTAGTGATCAGTACACGAATCCCACTTGGCTCACCAAATTTCGTTCTTCTAGGTTAAAACGTTCCTTTGCAGTAACCGTTTTCATGTTTAGGTTTCACTCTGTTGTCTCCTATAAGGATACATGTAGTTGGAACTCTAAATCAAACACGGTTTGTGCTAGCTCTTTGAAACTTGGCACAATAATGTAGTTCCAAGTTCTATCGCTATGGTTTGTGTGCTATTGAAGTAGCCCCAAGCAGAGACTGACGAGAATCCCTTTCATAGAAAGGGGTTGCCAGGCTTCCAAAAAACTGCGAGTTTCCTGAAATCTCAGCAAGCATTTTTTCACCCAATCTTGATAATACTTGCAGGTAGTGATCAGTAAACCAATGCCATTTCTCTCACCAAATTTCGTTCTTCTAGGTTAAGCCGTTCCTTTGCAATAACCGTTTTCATATTTAGGTTTCACTCTGTTTTCTCGTATATGGATACATGTAGTTGGAACTCTAAATCAAACACGGGTTGTACTAGCTCTTTGAAACTTGGCACAATAATGTAGTTCCAAGTTCTATCGCTATGGTTTGTGTGCTATTGAAGTTGCCCCAAGCAGAGACTGACGAGAATCCCTTTCATTGAAAGGGGTTGCCAAGCTTCCAAAAAACTACGAGTTTCCTGAAATCTCAGCAAACATTTCTTCACCAAATCTTGATGATACTTCTATTTAATGATCAGTACACCAATCCCACTTGGTTCACCAAATTTCGTTCTTCTAGGTTAAACCGTTCCTTTGCAGTACCCGTTTTCATGTTTAGGTTTCACTCTGTTTTCTCGTATATGGATACTTGTAGTTGGAACTCTAAATCAAACACGGTTTGTGCTAGCTCTTTGAAACTTGGCACAATAATGTAGTTCCAAGTTCTATCGCTATGGTTTGTGTGCTATTGAAGTAGCCCCAAGCAGAGACTGACGAGAATCCCTTTCATAGAAAGGGGTTGCCAGGCTTCCAAAAAACTGCGAGTTTCCTGAAATCTCGGCAAACATTTTTTCACCCAGTCTTGATGATACTTCCATTTAATGATCAGTACACCAATCCCACTTGGCTCACCAAATTTCGTTCTTCTATGTTAAACCGTTCCTTTGCAGTAATCGTTTTCATATTTAGGTTTCACTCTGTTTTCTCCTATATAGATACATGTAGTTGGAACTCTAAATCAAACACGGTTTGTGCTAGCTCTTTGAAACTTGGCACAATAATGTAGTTTCAAGTTCTATCGCTAGGGTTTGTGTGCTATTGAAGTAGCCCCAAGCAGAGACTGATGAGAATCCCTATCATTGAAAGGGGTTGCCAAGCTTCCAAAAAACTACGAGTTTCCAGAAATCTCAGCAAACATTTTTTTCACCCAATCTTGATGATACTTCCATTTAATGATCAGTACACCAATCCCACTTGGCTCACCAAATTTCGTTCTTCTAGGTTAAAACGTTCCTTTGCAGAAACCGTTTTCATGTTTAGGTTTCACTCTGTTTTCTCCTATATGGATACATGTAGTTGGAACTCTAAATCAAACACGGTTTGTGCTAGCTCTTTGAAATGTGGCACAATAATGTAGTTCCAAGTTCTATCGCTATGGTTTTTGTGCTATTGAAGTAGCCCCAAGCAGAGACTGACGAGAATCCCTTTCATTGAAAGGGGTTGCCAAGCTTCCAAAAAACTGTGAGTTTCCTGAAATCTCAGCAAACATTTTTTCACCCAATCTTGATGATACTTGCAGGTAGTGATCAGTACATGAATCCCACTTGTCTCACCAAATTCGTTCTTCTAGGTTAAACCGTTCCTTTGCAGTAACCGTTTTCATGTTTAGGTTTCACTCTGTTTTCTCCTATATGGATACATGTAGTTGGAACTCTAAATCAAACACGGTTTGTGCTAGCTCTTTGAAACTTGGCACAATAATGTAGTTCCAAGTTCTATCCCTATGGTTTGTGTGCTATTGAAGTAGCCCCAAGCAGAGACTGACGAGAATCCCTTTCATTGAAAGTGGTTGCCAAGCTTCCAAAAAAACTACGAGTTTCCTGAAATCTCAGCAAACATTTTTTCACCCAATCTTGATGATACTTGCAGGTAGTGATCAGTACACAAATCCCACTTGGCTCACTAAATTTCGTTCTTCTAGGTTAAACCGTTCCTTTGCAGTAACCGTTTTCATGTTTAGGTTTCACTCTGTTTTCTCCTATATGGATACATGTAGTTGGAACTCTAAATCAAACACGGTTTGGCTAGCTCTTTGAAACTTGGCACAATAATGTAGTTCCAAGTTCTATCGCTATGGTTTGTGTGCTATTGAAGTAGCCCCAAGCAGAGACTGACGAGAATCCCTTTCATTGAAAGGGGTTGCCAGGCTTCAAAAAACTTAACGAGTTTCCTGAAATCTCAGCAAACATTTTTTCACCCAGTCTTGATGATACTTCCATTTAATGATCAGTACACCAATCCCACTTGGCTCACCAAATTTCGTTCTTCTAGGTTAAAACGTTCCTTGCAGTAACCGTTTTCATGTTTAGGTTTAACTCTGTGTTCTCCTATACGGATACATGTAGTTGGAACTCTAAATCAAACACGGTTTGTGCTAGCTCTTTGCAACTTGGCACAATAATGTAGTTCCAAGTTCTATCGCTATGGTTTGTGTGCTATTGAAGTAGCCCAAGCAGAGACTGACGAGAATCCCTTTCATAGAAAGGGGTTGCCAGGCTTCCAAAATACTGCGAGTTTCCTGAAATCTCAGCAAACATTTTTTCACCCAGTCTTGATGATACTTCCATTTAATGATCAGTACACCAATCCCACTTGGCTCAGCAAATTTCGTTATTCTATGTTAAACCGTTCCTTTGCAGTAATCGTTTTCATATTTAGGTTTCACTCTGTTTTCTCCTATATAGATACATGTAGTTGGAACTCTAAATCAAACACGGTTTGTGCTAGCTCTTTGAAATGTGGCACAATAATGTAGTTCCAAGTTCTATCGCTATGGTTTGTGTGCTATTGAAGTAGCCCCAAGCAGAGACTGACGAGAATCCCTTTCATTGAAAGGGGTTGCCAAGCTTCCAAAAAACTGCGAGTTTCCTGAAATCTCAGCAAACATTTTTTCACCCAATCTTGATGATACTTGCAGGTAGTGATCAGTACATGAATCCCACTTGGCTCACTAAATTCGTTCTTCTAGGTTAAACCGTTCCTTTGCAGTAACCGTTTTCATGTTTAGGTTTCACTCTGTTTTCTCCTATATGGATACATGTAGTTGGGACTCTAAATCAAACACGGTTTGCGCTAGCTCTTTTGAAACTTGGCACAATAATGTAGTTCCAAGTTCTGTCGCAATGATTTGTGTGCTTTTGAAGTAGCCCCAAGCAGAGACTGACAAGAATCCCTTTCATTGAAAGGGGTTGCCAAGCTTCCAAAAAACTACGAGTTTCCTGAAATCTCAGCAAACAATTTTTCACCCAATCTTGATGATACTTGCAGGTAGTGATCAGTACACGAATCCCACTTGTCTCACCAAATTTCGTTCTTCTAGGTTAAACCGTTCCTTTGCAGTAACCGTTTTCATGTTTAGGTTTCACTCTGTTTTCTCCTATATGGATACATGTAGTTGGAACTCTAAATCAAACACGGTGTGTGCTAGCTCTTTGAAACTTGGCACAATAATGTAGTTCCAAGTTCTATCGCTATGGTTTGTGTGCTATTGAAGTAGCCCCAAGCAGAGACTGACGAGAATCCCTTTCATTGAAAGTGGTTGCCAAGCTTCCAAAAAACTACGAGTTTCCTGAAATCTCAGCAAACATTTTTTCACCCAATCTTGATGTTACTTGCAGGTAGTGATCAGTACACAAATCCCACTTGGCTCACCAAATTTCGTTCTTCTAGGTTAAACCGTTCCTTTGCAGTAACCGTTTTCATGTTTAGGTTTCATTCTATTTTCTCCTATATGGATACATGTAGTTGGAACTCTAAATCAAACACGGTTTGTGCTAGCTCTTTGAAACTTGGCACAATAATGTAGTTCCAAGTTCTATCGCTACGGTTTGTGTGCTATTGAAGTAGCCCCAAGCAGAGACTGACGAGAATCCCTTTCATTGAAAGTGGTTGCCAACCTTCCAAAAAACTACGAGTTTCCCTGAAATCTCAGCAAACATTTTTTCACCCAATCTTGATGATACTTCCATTTAATGATCAGTACACCAATCCCACTTGGCTCACCAAATTTCGTTCTTCTAGGTTTAACCATTCCTTTGCAGTAACGGTTTTCATTTTTAGGTTTCACTCTGTTTTCTCCTATATGGATACATGTAGTTGGAACTCTAAATCAAACACGGTTTGTGCTAGCTCTTTGAAATGTGGCACAATAATGTAGTTCCAAGTTCTATCGCTATGGTTTGTGTGCTATTGAAGTAGCCCCAAGCAGAGACTGACGAGAATCCCTTTCAATGAAAGGGGTTGCCAAGCTTCCAAAAATCTGCGAGTTTCCTGAAATCTCAGCAAACATTTTTTCACCCAATCTTGATATTACTTGCAGGTAGTGATCAGTACATGAATCCCACTTGGCTCACTAAATTTCGTTCTTCTAGGTTAAACCGTTCCTTTGCAGTAACCGTTTTCATGTTTAGGTTTCACTCTGTTTTCTCCTATATGGATACATGTAGTTGGGACTCTAATTCAAACACACGGTTTGCGCTAGCTCTTTGAAACTTGGCACAATAATGTAGTTCCAAGTTCTGTCGCTATGATTTGTGTGCTTTTGAAGTAGCCCCAAGCAGAGACTGACAAGAATCCCTTTCATTGAAAGGGGTTGCCAAGCTTCCAAAAAACTACGAGTTTCCTAAAATCTCAGCAAATATTTTTTCACCCAATCTTGATGATACTTGCAGGTAGTGATCAGTACACGAATCCCACTTGTCTCACCAAATTTCGTTCTTCTAGGTTAAACCGCTCCTTTGCAGTAACCGTTTTCATGTTTAGGTTTCACTCTGTTTTCTCCTATGTGGATACATGTATTTGGGACTCTAAATCAAACACGGTTTGTGCTAGCTCTTTGAAACTTGGCACAATAATGTAGTTCCAAGTTCTATCGCTATGGTTTGTGTGCTGTTGAAGTAGCCCCAAGCAGAGACTGACGAGAATCCCTTTCATAGAAAGGGGTTGCCAGGCTTCCGAAAAACTGCGAGTTTCCTGAAATCTCAGCAAACATTTTTTCACCCAGTCTTGATGATACTTCCATTTAATGATCAGTACACCAATCCCACTTGGCTCACCAAATTTCGTTCTTCTATGTTAAACCGTTCCTTTGCAGTAATCGTTTTCATATTTAGGTTTAACTCTGTTTTCTCCTATATAGATACACGTAGTTGGAACTCTAAATCAAACACGGTTTGTGATAGCTCTTTGAAACTTGGCACAATAATGTAGTTTCAAGTTCTATCGCTAGGGATTGTGTGCTATTGAAGTAGCCCGAAGCAGAGACTGACGAGAATCCCTTTCATTGAAAGGGGTTGCCAAGCTTCCAAAAAACTACGAGTTTCCTGAAATCTCAGCAAACAATTTTTCACCCAATTTTGATTATACTTGCAGGTAGTGATCAGTACACGAATCCCACTTGGCTCACCAAATTTCGTTCTTCTAGGTTAAAACGTTCCTTTGCAGTAACCGTTTTCATGTTTAGGTTTCACTCTGTTGTCTCCTATAAGGATACATGTAGTTGGAACTCTAAATCAAACACGGTTTGTGCTAGCTCTTTGAAACTTGGCACAATAATGTAGTTCCAAGTTCTATCGCTATGGTTTGTGTGCTATTGAAGTAGCCCCAAGCAGAGACTGACGAGAATCCCTTTCATAGAAAGGGGTTGCCAGGCTTCCAAAAAACTGCGAGTTTCCTGAAATCTCAGCAAGCATTTTTTCACCCAATCTTGATAATACTTGCAGGTAGTGATCAGTAAACCAATGCCATTTCTCTCACCAAATTTCGTTCTTCTAGGTTAAGCCGTTCCTTTGCAATAACCGTTTTCATATTTAGGTTTCACTCTGTTTTCTCGTATATGGATACATGTAGTTGGAACTCTAAATCAAACACGGGTTGTACTAGCTCTTTGAAACTTGGCACAATAATGTAGTTCCAAGTTCTATCGCTATGGTTTGTGTGCTATTGAAGTTGCCCCAAGCAGAGACTGACGAGAATCCCTTTCATTGAAAGGGGTTGCCAAGCTTCCAAAAAACTACGAGTTTCCTGAAATCTCAGCAAACATTTCTTCACCAAATCTTGATGATACTTCTATTTAATGATCAGTACACCAATCCCACTTGGTTCACCAAATTTCGTTCTTCTAGGTTAAACCGTTCCTTTGCAGTACCCGTTTTCATGTTTAGGTTTCACTCTGTTTTCTCGTATATGGATACTTGTAGTTGGAACTCTAAATCAAACACGGTTTGTGCTAGCTCTTTGAAACTTGGCACAATAATGTAGTTCCAAGTTCTATCGCTATGGTTTGTGTGCTATTGAAGTAGCCCCAAGCAGAGACTGACGAGAATCCCTTTCATAGAAAGGGGTTGCCAGGCTTCCAAAAAACTGCGAGTTTCCTGAAATCTCGGCAAACATTTTTTCACCCAGTCTTGATGATACTTCCATTTAATGATCAGTACACCAATCCCACTTGGCTCACCAAATTTCGTTCTTCTATGTTAAACCGTTCCTTTGCAGTAATCGTTTTCATATTTAGGTTTCACTCTGTTTTCTCCTATATAGATACATGTAGTTGGAACTCTAAATCAAACACGGTTTGTGCTAGCTCTTTGAAACTTGGCACAATAATGTAGTTTCAAGTTCTATCGCTAGGGTTTGTGTGCTATTGAAGTAGCCCCAAGCAGAGACTGACGAGAATCCCTATCATTGAAAGGGGTTGCCAAGCTTCCAAAAAACTACGAGTTTCCAGAAATCTCAGCAAACATTTTATTCACCCAATCTTGATGATACTTCCATTTAATGATCAGTACACCAATCCCACTTGGCTCACCAAATTTCGTTCTTCTAGGTTAAAACGTTCCTTTGCAGAAACCGTTTTCATGTTTAGGTTTCACTCTGTTTTCTCCTATATGGATACATGTAGTTGGAACTCTAAATCAAACACGGTTTGTGCTAGCTCTTTGAAATGTGGCACAATAATGTAGTTCCAAGTTCTATCGCTATGGTTTTTGTGCTATTGAAGTAGCCCCAAGCAGAGACTGACGAGAATCCCTTTCATTGAAAGGGGTTGCCAAGCTTCCAAAAAACTGTGAGTTTCCTGAAATCTCAGCAAACATTTTTTCACCCAATCTTGATGATACTTGCAGGTAGTGATCAGTACATGAATCCCACTTGTCTCACCAAATTTCGTTCTTCTAGGTTAAACCGTTCCTTTGCAGTAACCGTTTTCATGTTTAGGTTTCACTCTGTTTTCTCCTATATGGATACATATAGTTGGAACTCTAAATCAAACACGGTTTGTGCTAGCTCTTTGAAAATTGGCACAATAATGTAGTTCCAAGTTCTATCCCTATGGTTTGTGTGCTATTGAAGTAGCCCCAAGCAGAGACTGACGAGAATCCCTTTCATTGAAAGTGGTTGCCAAGCTTCCAAAAAACTACGAGTTTCCTGAAATCTCAGCAAACATTATTTCACCCAATCTTGATGATACTTGCAGGTAGTGATCAGTACACAAATCCCACTTGGCTCACTAAATTTCGTTCTTCTAGGTTAAACCGTTCCTTTGCAGTAACCGTTTTCATGTTTAGGTTTCACTCTGTTTTCTCCTATATGGATACATGTAGTTGGAACTCTAAATCAAACACGGTTTGTGCTAGCTCTTTGAAACTTGGCACAATAATGTAGTTCCAAGTTCTATCGCTATGGTTTGTGTGCTATTGAAGTAGCCCCAAGCAGAGACTGACGAGAATCCCTTTCATTGAAAGGGGTTGCCAGGCTTCAAAAAACTACGAGTTTCCTGAAATCTCAGCAAACATTTTTTCACCCAGTCTTGATGATACTTCCATTTAATGATCAGTACACCAATCCCACTTGGCTCACCAAATTTCGTTCTTCTAGGTTAAAACGTTCCTTGCAGTAACCGTTTTCATGTTTAGGTTTAACTCTGTGTTCTCCTATACGGATACATGTAGTTGGAACTCTAAATCAAACACGGTTTGTGCTAGCTCTTTGCAACTTGGCATAATAATGTAGTTCCAAGTTCTATCGCTATGGTTTGTGTGCTATTGAAGTAGCCCCAAGCAGAGACTGACGAGAATCCCTTTCATAGAAAGGGGTTGCCAGGCTTCCAAAATACTGCGAGTTTCCTGAAATCTCAGCAAACATTTTTTCACCCAGTCTTGATGATACTTCCATTTAATGATCAGTACACCAATCCCACTTGGCTCAGCAAATTTCGTTATTCTATGTTAAACCGTTCCTTTGCAGTAATCGTTTTCATATTTAGGTTTCACTCTGTTTTCTCCTATATAGATACATGTAGTTGGAACTCTAAATCAAACACGGTTTGTGCTAGCTCTTTGAAATGTGGCACAATAATGTAGTTCCAAGTTCTATCGCTATGGTTTGTGTGCTATTGAAGTAGCCCCAAGCAGAGACTGACGAGAATCCCTTTCATTGAAAGGGGTTGCCAAGCTTCCAAAAAACTGCGAGTTTCCTGAAATCTCAGCAAACATTTTTTCACCCAATCTTGATGATACTTGCAGGTAGTGATCAGTACATGAATCCCACTTGGCTCACTAAATTTCGTTCTTCTAGGTTAAACCGTTCCTTTGCAGTAACCGTTTTCATGTTTAGGTTTCACTCTGTTTTCTCCTATATGGATACATGTAGTTGGGACTCTAAATCAAACACGGTTTGCGCTAGCTCTTTGAAACTTGGCACAATAATGTAGTTCCAAGTTCTGTCGCAATGATTTGTGTGCTTTTGAAGTAGCCCCAAGCAGAGACTGACAAGAATCCCTTTCATTGAAAGGGGTTGCCAAGCTTCCAAAAAACTACGAGTTTCCTGAAATCTCAGCAAACAATTTTTCACCCAATCTTGATGATACTTGCAGGTAGTGATCAGTACACGAATCCCACTTGTCTCACCAAATTTCGTTCTTCTAGGTTAAACCGTTCCTTTGCAGTAACCGTTTTCATGTTTAGGTTTCACTCTGTTTTCTCCTATATGGATACATGTACTTGGAACTCTAAATCAAACACGGTGTGTGCTAGCTCTTTGAAACTTGGCACAATAATGTAGTTCCAAGTTCTATCGCTATGGTTTGTGTGCTATTGAAGTAGCCCCAAGCAGAGACTGACGAGAATCCCTTTCATTGAAAGTGGTTGCCAAGCTTCCAAAAAACTACGAGTTTCCTGAAATCTCAGCAAACATTTTTTCACCCAATCTTGATGATACTTGCAGGTAGTGATCAGTACACAAATCCCACTTGGCTCACCAAATTTCGTTCTTCTAGGTTAAACCGTTCCTTTGCAGTAACCGTTTTCATGTTTAGGTTTCACTCTATTTTCTCCTATATGGATACATGTAGTTGGAACTCTAAATCAAACACGGTTTGTGCTAGCTCTTTGAAACTTGGCACAATAATGTAGTTCCAAGTTCTATCGCTACGGTTTGTGTGCTATTGAAGTAGCCCCAAGCAGAGACTGACGAGAATCCCTTTCATTGAAAGTGGTTGACAACCTTCCAAAAAACTACGAGTTCCTGAAATCTCAGCAAACATTTTTTCACCCAATCTTGATGATACTTCCATTTAATGATCAGTACACCAATCCCACTTGGCTCACCAAATTTCGTTCTTCTAGGTTTAACCATTCCTTTGCAGTAACGGTTTTCATTTTTAGGTTTCACTCTGTTTTCTCCTATATGGATACATGTAGTTGGAACTCTAAATCAAACACGGTTTGTGCTAGCTCTTTGAAATGTGGCACAATAATGTAGTTCCAAGTTCTATCGCTATGGTTTGTGTGCTATTGAAGTAGCCCCAAGCAGAGACTGACGAGAATCCCTTTCATTGAAAGGGGTTGCCAAGCTTCCAAAAATCTGCGAGTTTCCTGAAATCTCAGCAAACATTTTTTCACCCAGTCTTGATATTACTTGCAGGTAGTGATCAGTACATGAATCCCACTTGGCTCACTAAATTTCGTTCTTCTAGTTAAACCGTTCCTTTGCAGTAACCGTTTTCATGTTTAGGTTTCACTCTGTTTTCTCCTATATGGATACATGTAGTTGGGACTCTAATTCAAACACACGGTTTGCGCTAGCTCTTTGAAACTTGGCACAATAATGTAGTTCCAAGTTCTGTCGCTATGATTTGTGTGCTTTTGAAGTAGCCCCAAGCAGAGACTGACAAGAATCCCTTTCATTGAAAGGGGTTGCCAAGCTTCCAAAAAACTACGAGTTTCCTAAAATCTCAGCAAATATTTTTTCACCCAATCTTGATGATACTTGCAGGTAGTGATCAGTACACGAATCCCACTTGTCTCACCAAATTTCGTTCTTCTAGGTTAAACCGCTCCTTTGCAGTAACCGTTTTCATGTTTAGGTTTCCACTCTGTTTTCTCCTATGTGGATACATGTATTTGGGACTCTAAATCAAACACGGTTTGTGCTAGCTCTTTGAAACTTGGCACAATAATGTAGTTCCAAGTTCTATCGCTATGGTTTGTGTGCTGTTGAAGTAGCCCCAAGCAGAGACTGACGAGAATCCCTTTCATAGAAAGGGGTTGCCAGGCTTCCAAAAAACTGCGAGTTTCCTGAAATCTCAGCAAGCATTTTTTCACCCAATCTTGATAATACTTGCAGGTAGTGATCAGTAAACCAATGCCATTTCTCTCACCAAATTTCGTTCTTCTAGGTTAAACCGTTCCTTTGCAATAACCGTTTTCATATTTAGGTTTCACTCTGTTTTCTCGTATATGGATACATGTAGTTGGAACTCTAAATCAAACACGGGTTGTACTAGCTCTTTGAAACTTGGCACAATAATGTAGTTCCAAGTTCTATCGCTATGGTTTGTGTGCTATTGAAGTTGCCCCAAGCAGAGACTGAAGAGAATCCCTTTCATTGAAAGGGGTTGCCAAGCTTCCAAAAATCTACGAGTTTCCTGACATCTCAGCAAACATTTCTTCACCAAATCTTGATGATACTTCTATTTAATGATCAGTACACCAATCCCACTTGGTTCACCAAATTTCGTTCTTCTAGGTTAAACCGTTGCTTTGCAGTACCCGTGTTCATGTTTAGGTTTCACTCTGTTTTCTCGTATATGGATACTTGTAGTTGGAACTCTAAATCAAACACGGTTTGTGCTAGCTCTTTGAAACTTGGCACAATAATGTAGTTCCAAGTTCTATCGCTATGGTTTGTGTGCTATTGAAGTAGCCCCAAGCAGAGACTGACGAGAATCCCTTTCATAGAAAGGGGTTGCCAGGCTTCCAAAAAACTGCGAGTTTCCTGAAATCTCAGCAAACATTTTTTCACCCAGTCTTGATGATACTTCCATTTAATGATCAGTACACCAATCCCACTTGGCTCACCAAATTTCGTTCTTCTATGTTAAACCGTTCCTTTGCAGTAATCGTTTTCATATTTAGGTTTCACTCTGTTTTCTCCTATATAGATACATGTAGTTGGAACTCTAAATCAAACACGGTTTGTGCTAGCTCTTTGAAACTTGGCACAATAATGTAGTTTCAAGTTCTATCGCTAGGGTTTGTGTGCTATTGAAGTAGCCCCAAGCAGAGACTGACGAGAATCCCTATCATTGAAAGGGGTTGCCAAGCTTCCAAAAAACTACGAGTTTCCAGAAATCTCAGCAAACATTTTTTTCACCCAATCTTGATGATACTTCCATTTAATGATCAGTACACCAATCCCACTTGGCTCACCAAATTTCGTTCTTCTAGGTTAAAACGTTCCTTTACAGAAACCGTTTTCATGTTTAGGTTTCACTCTGTTTTCTCCTATATGGATACATGTAGTTGGAACTCTAAATCAAACACGGTTTGTGCTAGCTCTTTGAAACTTGGCACAATAATGTAGTTCCAAGTTTATCGCTATGGTTTGTGTGCTATTGAAGTAGCCCCAAGCAGAGACTGACGAGAATCCCTTTCATTGAAAGGGGTTGCCAAGCTTCCAAAAAACTACGAGTTTCCTGAAATCTCAGCAAACAATTTTTCACCCAATTTTGATTATACTTGCAGGTAGTGATCAGTACACGAATCCCACTTGGCTCACCAAATTTCGTTCTTCTAGGTTAAAACGTTCCTTTGCAGTAACCGTTTTCATGTTTAGGTTTCACTCTGTTGTCTCCTATATGGATACATGTAGTTGGAACTCTAAATCAAACACGGTTTGTGCTAGCTCTTTGAAACTTGGCACAATAATGTAGTTCCAAGTTCTATCGCTATGGTTTGTGTGCTGTTGAAGTAGCCCCAAGCAGAGAGTGACGAGAATCCCTTTCATAGAAAGGGGTTGCCAGGCTTCCAAAAAACTGCGAGTTTCCTGAAATCTCAGCAAGCATTTTTTCACCCAATCTTGATAATACTTGCAGGTAGTGATCAGTATACCAATGCCATTTCTCTCACCAAATTTCGTTCTTCTAGGTTAAACCGTTCCTTTGCAATAACCGTTTTCATATTTAGGTTTCACTCTGTTTTCTCGTATATGGATACATGCAGTTGGAACTCTAAATCAAACACGGGTTGTACTAGCTCTTTGAAGCTTGGCACAATAATGTAGTTCCAAGTTCTATCGCTATGGTTTGTGTGCTATTGAAGTAGCCCCAAGCAGAGACTGACGAGTATCCCTTTCATTGAAGGGGTTGCCAAGCTTCCAAAAAACTACGAGTTTCCTGAAATCTCAGCAAACATTTCTTCACCCAATCTTGATGATACTTCTATTTAATGATCAGTACACCAATCCCACTTGGTTCACCAAATTTCGTTCTTCTAGGTTAAACCGTTCCTTTGCAGTACCCGTTTTCATGTTTAGGTTTCACTCTGTTTCTCGTATATGGATACTTGTAGTTGGAACTCTAAATCAAACACGGTTTGTGCTAGCTCTTTGAAACTTTTCACAATAATGTAGTTCCAAGTTCTATGGCTATGGTTTGTGTGCTATTGAAGTAGCCCCAAGCAGAGACTGACGAGAATCCCTTTCATAGAAAGGGGTTGCCAGGCTTCCAAAAAACTGCGAGTTTCCTGAAATCTCAGCAAACATTTTTTCACCCAGTCTTGATGATACTTCCATTTAATGATCAGTACACCAATCTCACTTGGCTCACCAAATTTCGTTCTTCTATGTTAAACCGTTCCTTTGCAGTAATCGTTTTCATTTTTAGGTTTCACTCTGTTTTCTCCTATATAGATACATGCAGTTGGAACTCTAAATCAAACACGGTTTTGTGCTAGCTCTTTGAAATGTGGCACAATAATGTAGTTCCAAGTTCTATCGCTATGGTTTGTGTGCTATTGAAGTAGCCCCAAGCAGAGACTGACGAGAATCCCTTTCATTGAAAGGGGTTGCCAAGCTTCCAAAAAACTGCGAGTTTCCTGAAATCTCAGCAAACATTTTTTCACCCAATCTTGATGATACTTGCAGGTAGTGATCAGTACATGAATCCCACTTGGCTCACTAAATTTCGTTCTTCTAGGTTAAACCTTTCCTTTGCAGTAACCGTTTTCATGTTTAGGTTTCACTCTCTTTTCTCCTATATGGATACATGTTGTTGGAACTCTAAATCAAACACGGTTTGTGCTAGCTCTTTGAAACTTGGCACAATAATGCAGTTCCAAGTTCTATCGCTATGGTTTGTGTGCTATTGAAGTAGCCCCAAGCAGAGACTGACGAGAATCCCTTTCTTTGAAAGTGGTTGCCAAGCTTCCAAAAAACTACGAGTTTCCTGAAATCTCAGCAAACATTTTTTCACCCAATCTTGATGATACTTGCAGGTAGTGATCAGTACACAAATCCCACTTGGCTCACTAAATTTCGTTCTTCTAGGTTAAACCGTTCCTTTGCAGTAACCGTTTTCATGTTTAGGTTTCACTCTGTTTTCTCCTATATGGATACATGTAGTTGGAACTCTAAATCAAACACGGTTTGTGCTAGCTCTTTGAAACATGGCACAATAATGTAGTTCCAAGTTCTATCGCTACGGTTTGTGTGCTATTGAAGTAGCCCCAAGCAGAGACTGACGAGAATCCCTTTCATTGAAAGTGGTTGCCAAGCTTCCAAAAAACTACTAGTTTCCTGAAATCTCAGCAAACATTTTTTCACCCAATCTTGATGATACTTCCATTTAATGATCAGTACACCAATCCCACTTGGCTCACCAAATTTCGTTCTTCTAGGTTTAACCTTTCCTTTGCAGTAACCGTTTTCATGTTTCGGTTTCACTCTGTTTTCTCCTATATGGATACATGTAGTTGGAACTCTAAATCAAACACAGTTTGTGCTAGCTCTTTGAAACTTGGCACAATAATGTAGTTCCAAGTTCTATCGCTATGGTTTGTGTGCTATTGAAGTAGCCCCAAGCAGAGACTGACGAGAATCCCTTTCATTGAAAGGGGTTGCCAAGCTTCCAAAAAACTACGAGTTTCCTGAAATCTCAGCAAACATTTTTTCACCCAATCTTGATGATACTTGCAGGTAGTGATCAGTACATGAATCCCACTTGGCTCACTAAATTTCGTTCTTCTAGGTTAAACCGTTCCTTTGCAGTAACCGTTTTCATGTTTAGGTTTCACTCTGTTTTCTCCTATATGGATACATGTAGTTGGGACTCTAAATCAAACACGGTTTGCGCTAGCTCTTTGAAACTTGGCACAATAATGTAGTTCCAAGTTCTGTCGCAATGATTTGTGTGCTTTTGAAGTAGCCCCAAGCAGAGACTGACAAGAATCCCTTTCATTGAAAGGGGTTGCCAAGCTTCCAAAAAACTACGAGTTTCCTGAAATCTCAGCAAACAATTTTTCACCCAATCTTGATGATACTTGCAGGTAGTGATCAGTACACGAATCCCACTTGTCTCACCAAATTTCGTTCTTCTAGGTTAAACCGTTCCTTTGCAGTAACCGTTTTCATGTTTAGGTTTCACTCTGTTTTCTCCTATATGGATACATGTAGTTGGAACTCTAAATCAAACACGGTTTGTGCTAGCTCTTTGAAACTTGGCACAATAATGTAGTTCCAAGTTCTATCGCTATGGTTTGTGTGCTATTGAAGTAGCCCCAAGCAGAGACTGACGAGAATCCCTTTCATTGAAAGTGGTTGCCAAGCTTCCAAAAAGTACGAGTTTCCTGAAATCTCAGCAAACATTTTTTCACCCAATCTTGATGATACTTGCAGGTAGTGATCAGTACACAAATCCCACTTGGCTCACCAAATTTCGTTCTTCTAGTTTAAACCGTTCCTTTGCAGTAACCGTTTTCATGTTTAGGTTTCACTCTGTTTTCTCCTATATGGATACATGTAGTTGGAACTCTAAATCAAACACGGTTTGTGCTAGCTCTTTGAAACTTGGCACAATAATGTAGTTCCAAGTTCTATTGCTACGGTTTGTGTGCTATTGAAGTAGCCCCAAGCAGAGACTGACGAGAATCCCTTTCATTGAAAGGGGTTGCCAAGCTTCCAAAAAACTACGAGTTTCCTGAAATCTCAGCAAACTTTTTTTCACCCAATCTTGATGATACTTCAATTTAATGATCAGTACACCAATCCCACTTGGCTCACCAAATTTCGTTCTTCTAGGTTTAACCTTTCCTTTGCAGTAACCGTTTTCATGTTTCGGTTTCACTCTGTTTTCTCCTATATGGATACATGTAGTTGGAACTCTAAATCAAACACGGTTTGTGCTAGCTCTTTGAAACTTGGCACAATAATGTAGTTCCAAGTTCTATCGCTATGGTTTGTGTTCTATTGAAGTAGCCCCAAGCAGAGACTGACGAGAATCCCTTTCATTGAAAGGGGTTGCCAAGCGTCCAAAAAACTACGAGTTTCCTGAAATCTCAGCAAACAATTTTTCACCCAGTCTTGATGATACTTGCAGGTAGTGATCAGTACATGAATCCCACTTGGCTCACTAAATTTCGTTCATCTAGGTTAAAACGTTCCTTTGCAGTAACCGTTTTCATGTTTAGGTTTCACTCTGTTTTCTCCTATATGGATACATGTAGTTGGAACTCTAAATCAAACACGGTTTGTGCTAGCTCTTTGAAACTTGGCACAATAATGTAGTTCCAACTTCTATCGCTATGGTTTGTGTGCTATTGAAGTAGCCCCAAGCAGAGACTGACGAGAATCCCTTTCATTGAAAGGGTTGCCATGCTTCCAAAAAACTACGAGTTTCCTGAAATCTCAGCAAACATTTTTTCACCCAATCTTTATGATACTTCCAATTAATGATCAGTACACAAATCCCACTTGGCTCACCAAATTTCGTTCTTCTAGGTTAAACCATTCCTTTGCAGTAACGGTTTTCATTTTTAGGTTTCACTCTGTTTTCTCCTATATGGATACATGTAGTTGGAACTCTAAATCAAACACGGTTTGTGCTAGCTCTTTGAAATGTGGCACAATAATGTAGTTCCAAGTTCTATCGCTATGGTTTGTGTGCTATTGAAGTAGCCCCAAGCAGAGACTGACGAGAATCCCTTTCATTGAAAGGGTTTGCCAAGCTTCCAAAAAACTGCGAGTTTCCTGAATTCTCAGCAAACATTTTTTCACCCAATCTTGATGATACTTGCAGGTAGTGATCAGTACACAAATCCCACTTGGCTCACCAAATTTCGTTCTTCTAGGTTAAACCGTTCCTTTGCAGAAACCGTTTTCATGTTTAGGTTTCACTCTGTTTTCTCCTATATGGATACATGTAGTTGGAACTCTAAATCAAACACGGTTTGTGCTAGCTCTTTGAAACTTGGCACAATAATGTAGTTCCAAGTTCTATCGCTATGGTTTGTGTGCTATTGAAGTTGCCCCAAGCAGAGACTGACGAGAATCCCTTTCATAGAAAGGGGTTGCCAGGCTTCCAAAAAACTGCGAGTTTCCTGAAATCTCAGAAAACATTTTTTCACACAGTCTTAATGATACTTCCATTTAATGATCAGTACACCAATCCCACTTGGCTCACCAAATTTCGTTCTTCTAGGTTAAACCGTTCCTTTGCAGTAATCGTTTTCATATTTAGGTTTCACTCTGTTTTCTCCTATATAGATACATGTATTTGGAACTCTAAATCAAACACGGTTTGTGCTAGCTCTTTGAAACTTGGCACAATAATGTAGTTTCAAGTTCTATCGCTAGGGTTTGTGTGCTATTGAAGTAGCCCCAAGCAGAGACTGACGAGAATCCCTTTCATTGAAAGGGGTTGCCAAGCTTCCAAAAAACTACGAGTTTCCAGAAATCTCAGCAAACATTTTTTCACCCAATCTTGATGATACTTCCATATAATGATCAGTACAGCAATCCCACTTGGCTCACCAAATTTCGTTCTTCTAGGTTAAACCGTTCCTTTGCAGTAACCGTTTTCATGTTTAGGTTTCACTCTGTTTTCTCCTATATGGGTACATGTAGTTGGAACTCTAAATCAAACACGGTTTGTGGTAGCTCTTTGAAAATTGGCACAATAATGTAGTTCCAAGTTCTATCGCTATGGTTTGTGTGCTATTGAAGTAGCCCCAAGCAGAGACTGACGAGAATCACTTTCATTGAAGGGGTTGCCAAGCTTCCAAAAAACTACGAGTTTCCTGAAATCTCAGCAAACAATTTTTCACCCAATCTTGATGATACTTGCAGGTAGTGATCAGTACACGAATCCACTAGGCTCACTAAATTTTGTTCTTCTAGGTTAAAACGTTCCCTTTGAAGTAACCGTTTTCATGTTTAGGTTTCACTCTGTTTCTCCTATATGGATACATGTAGTTGGAACTCTAAATCAAACACGGTTTGTGCTAGCTCTTTGAAACTTGGCACAATAATGTAGTTTCAAGTTCTATCGCTAGGGTTTGTGTGCTATTGAAGTAGCCCCAAGCAGAGACTGACGAGAATCCCTTTCATTGAAAGGGGTTGCCAAGCTTCCAAAAAACTACGAGTTTCCTGAAATCTCAGCAAACATTTTTTCACCCAATCTTGATGATACTTCCATTTAACGATCAGTACACCAATCCCACTTGGCTCACCAAATTTCGTTCTTCTAGGTTAAACCGTTCCTTTGCAGTAACCGTTTTCATGTTTAGGTTTCACTCTGTTTTCTCCTATATGGATACATGTAGTTGGAAGTCTAAATCAAACCACGGTTTGTGCTAGCTCTTTGAAACTTGGCACAATAATGTAGTTCCAAGTTCTATCGCTATGGTTTGTGTGCTATTGAAGTAGCCCCAAGCAGAGACTGACGAGAATCCCTTCCATAGAAAGGGGTTGCCAGGCTTCCAAAAAACTGAGAGTTTCCTGAAATCTCAGCAAGCATTTTTTCACCCAATCTTGATAATACTTGCAGGTAGTGATCAGTAAACCAATGCCATTTCTCTCACCAAATTTCGTTCTTCTATGTTAAACCATTCCTTTTCAATAACCGTTTTCATATTTAGGTTTCACTCTGTTTTCTCGTATATGGATACATGTAGTTGGAACTCTAAATCAAACACGGGTGTACTAGCTCTTTGAAACTTGGCACAATAATGTAGTTCCAAGTTCTATCGCTATGGTTTGTGTGCTATTGAAGTAGCCCCAAGCAGAGACTGACGAGAATCCCTTTCATTGAAAGGGGTTGCCAAGCTTCCAAAAAACTACGAGTTTCCTGAAATCTCAGCAAACATTTTTTCACCCAATCTTGATGATACTTCTATTTAATGATCAGTACACCAATCCCACTTGGCTCACCAAATTTCGTTCTTCTAGGTTAAACCGTTCCTTTGCAGTACCCGTTTTCATGTTTAGGTTTCACTCTGTTTTCTCGTATATGGATACTTGTAGTTGGAACTCTAAATCAAACACGGTTTGTGCTAGCTCTTTGAAACTTGGCACAATATTGTAGTTCCAAGTTCTATCGCTATGGTTTGTGTGCTATTGAAGTAGCCGCAAGCAGAGACTGACGAGAATCCCTTTCATTGAAAGGGGTTGCCAAGCTTCCAAAAAACTACGAGTTTCCTGAAATCTCAGCTAACATTTTTTCACCCAATCTTGATGATACTTCCATTTAATGATCAGTACATCCATCCACCTTGGCTCACCAAATTTCGTTCTTCTAGGTTAAACCGTTCCTTTGCAGTAACCATTTTCATGTTTTAGGTTTCACTCTGTTTTCTCCTATATGGATACATGTAGTTGGAACTCTAAATCAAACACGGTTTGTGCTAGCTCTTTGAAACTTGGCACAATAATGTAGTTCCAAGTTCTATCGCTATGGTTTGTGTGCTATTGAAGTAGCCCCAAGCAGAGACTGACGAGAATCCCTTTCATTGAACGGGGTTGCCAAGCTTCC
This sequence comes from Urocitellus parryii, assembly GCF_045843805.1. Classification (NCBI taxonomy): domain Eukaryota; kingdom Metazoa; phylum Chordata; class Mammalia; order Rodentia; family Sciuridae; genus Urocitellus; species Urocitellus parryii. Next base: position 38,107 of record NW_027551921.1, on the reverse strand, counting down.
AAAAAACTACGAGTTTCCTGAAATCTCAGCAAACAATTTTTCACCCAATTTTGATTATACTTGCAGGTAGTGATCAGAACACGAATCCCACTTGGCTCACCAAATTTCGTTCTTCTAGGTTAAAACGTTCCTTTATAGTAACCGTTTTCATGTTTAGGTTTCACTCTGTTTTCTCCTATATGGATACATGGAGTTGGAACTCTAAATCAAACACGGTTTGTGCTAGCTCTTTGAAACTTGGCACAATAATGTAGTTCCAAGTTCTATCGCTATGGTTTGTGTGCTATTGAAGTAGCCCCAAGCAGAGACTGACAAGAATCCCTTTCATAGAAAGGGGTTGCCAGGCTTCAAAAAACTGCGAGTTTCCTGAAATCTCAGCAAGCATTTTTTCACCCAATATTGATAATACTTGCAGGTAGTGATCAGAATACCAAGGCCATTTCTCTCACCAAATTTCGTTCTTCTAGGTTAAACCGTTCCTTTGCAATAACCGTTTTCATATTTAGGTTTCACTCTGTTTTCTCGTATATGGATACATGTAGTTGGAACTCTAAATCAAACACGGGTTGTACTAGCTCTTTGAAACTTGGCACAATAATGTAGTTCCAAGTTCTATCGCTATGGTTTGTGTGCTATTGAAGTAGCCCCAAGCAGAGACTGACGAGAATCCCTTTCATTGAAAGGGGTTGCCAAGCTTCCAAAAAACTACGAGTTTCCTGAAATCTCAGCAAACATTTTTTCACCCAATCTTGATGATACTTCTATTTAATGATCAGTACACCAATCCCACTTGGCTCACCAAATTTCGTTCTTCTAGGTTAAACCGTTCCTTTGCAGTACCCGTATTCATGTTTAGGTTTCACTCTATTTTCTCGTATATGGATACTTGTAGTTGGAACTCTAAATCAAACACGGTTTGTGCTAGCTCTTTGAAACATGGCACAATAATGTAGTTCCAAGTTCTATCGCTATGGTTTGTGTGCTATTGAAGTAGCCCCAAGCAGAGACTGACGAGAATCCCTTTCATAGAAAGGGGTTGCCAGGCTTCCAAAAAACTGCGAGTTTCCTGAAATCTCAGCAAACATTTTTTCACCCAGTCTTGATGATACTTCCATTTAATGATCAGTACACCAATCCCACTTGGCTCACCAAATTTCGTTCTTCTATGTTAAACCGTTCCTTTGCAGTAATCGTTTTCATATTTAGGTTTCACTCTGTTTTCTCCTATATAGATACACGTATTTGGAACTCTAAATCAAACACGGTTTGTGCTAGCTCTTTGAAACTTGGCACAATAATGTAGTTTAAAGTTCTATCGCTAGGGATTGTGTGCTATTGAAGTAGCCCCAAGCAGAGACTGACGAGAATCCCTTTCATTGAACGGGGTTGCCAAGCTTCCAAAAAACTACGAGTTTCCTGAAATCTCAGCAAACAATTTTTCACCCAATTTTGATTATACTTGCAGGTAGTGATCAGTACACGAATCCCACTTGGCTCACCAAATTTCGTTCTTCTAGGTTAAACCGTTCCTTTGCAGTAACCATTTTCATGTTTAGGTTTCACTCTGTTTTCTCCTATATGGATACATGTAGTTGGAACTCTAAATCAAACACGGTTTGTGCTAGCTCTTTGAAACTTGGCACAATAATTGTAGTTCCAAGTTCTATCGCTATGGTTTGTGTGCTATTGAAGTAGCCCCAAGCAGAGACTGACGAGAATCCCTTTCATAAAAAGGGGTTGCCAGGCTTCCAAAAAACTGCGAGTTTCCTGAAATCTCAGCAAGCCTTTTTTCACCCAATCTTGATAATACTTGCAGGTAGTGATCAGTAAACCAATGCCATTTCTCTCACCAAATTTCGTTCTTCTAGGTTAAACCGTTCCTTTGCAATAACCGTTTTCATATTGAGGTTTCACTCTGTTTTCTCGAATATGGATACATGTAGTTGGAACTCTAAATCAAACACGGGTTGTACTAGCTCTTTGAAACTTGGCACAATAATGTAGTTCCAAGTTCTATCGCTATGGTTTGTGTGCTATTGAAGTAGCCCCAAGCAGAGACTGACGAGAATCCCTTTCATTGAAAGGGGTTGCAAAGCTTCCAAAAAACTACGAGTTTCCTGAAATCTCAGCAAACATTTCTTCACCCAATCTTGATGATACTTCTATTTAATGATCAGTACACCAATCCCACTTGGTTCACCAAATTTCGTTCTTCTAGGTTAAACCGTTCCTTTGCAGTACCCGTTTTCATGTTTAGGTTTCACTCTGTTTTCTCGTATATGGATACTTGTAGTTGGAACTCTAAATCTAACACGGTTTGTGCTAGCTCTTTGAAACTTGGCACAATAATGTAGTTCCAAGTTCTATCGCTATGGTTTGTGTGCTATTGAAGTAGCCCCAAGCAGAGACTGACGAGAATCCCTTTCATAGAAAGGGGTTGCCAGGCTTCCAAAAAACTGCGAGTTTCCTGAAATCTCAGCAAACATTTTTTCACCCAGTCTTGATGATACTTCCATTTAATGATCAGTACACCAATCCCACTTGGCTCACCAAATTTCGTTCTTCTATGTTAAACCGTTCCTTTGAAGTAATCGTTTTCATATTTAGGTTTCACTCTGTTTTCTCCTATATAGATACATGTAGTTGGAACTCTAAATCAAACACGGTTTGTGCTAGCTCTTTGAAACTTGGCACAATAATGTAGTTTCAAGTTCTATCGCTAGGGTTTGTGTGCTATTGAAGTAGCCCCAAGCAGAGACTGACGAGAATCCCTTTCATTGAAAGGGGTTGCCAAGCTTCCAAAAAACTACGAGTTTCCTGAAATCTCAGCAAACATTTTTTCACCCAATCTTGATGATACTTCTATTTAATGATCAGTACACCAATCCCACTTGGCTCACCAAATTTCGTTCTTCTAGGTTAAACCGTTCCTTTGCAGTAACCGTTTTCATGTTTAGGTTTCACTCTGTTTTCTCCTATATGGATACATGTAGTTGGAACTCTAAATCAAACACGGTTTGTGCTAGCTCTTTGAAACTTGGCACAATAATGTAGTTCCAAGTTCTATCGCTATGGTTTGTGTGCTATTGAAGTAGCCCCAAGCAGAGACTGACGAGAATCCCTTTCATTGAACGGGGTTGCCAAGCTTCCAAAAAACTACGAGTTTCCTGAAATCTCAGCAAACAATTTTTCACCCAATTTTGATTATACTTGCAGGTAGTGATCAGTACACGAATCCCACTTGGCTCACCAAATTTCGTTCTTCTAGGTTAAAACGTTCCTTTATAGTAACCGTTTTCATGTTTAGGTTTCACTCTGTTTTCTCCTATATGGATACATGTAGTTGGAACTCTAAATCAAACACGGTTTGTGCTAGCTCTTTGAAACTTGGCACAATAATGTAGTTCCAAGTTCTATCGCTATGGTTTGTGTGCTATTGAAGTAGCCCCAAGCAGAGACTGACGAGAATCCCTTTCATAGAAAGGGGTTGCCAGGCTTCCAAAAAACTGCGAGTTTCCTGAAATCTCAGCAAGCATTTTTTCACCCAATATTGATAATACTTGCAGGTAGTGATCAGTATACCAATGCCATTTCTCTCACCAAATTTCGTTCTTCTAGGTTAAACCGTTCCTTTGCAGTAACCGTTTTCATATTTAGGTTTCACTCTGTTTTCTCGTATATGGATACATGTAGTTGGAACTCTAAATCAAACACGGGTTGTACTAGCTCTTTGAAACTTGGCACAATAATGTAGTTCCAAGTTCTATCGCTATGGTTTGTGTGCTATTGAAGTAGCCCCAAGCAGAGACTGACGAGAATCCCTTTCATTGAAAGGGGTTGCCAAGCTTCCAAAAAACTACGAGTTTCCTGAAATCTCAGCAAACATTTTTTCACCCAATCTTGATGATACTTCTATTTAATGATCAGTACACCAATCCCACTTGGCTCACCAAATTTCGTTCTTCTAGGTTAAACCGTTCCTTTGCAGTACCCGTTTTCATGTTTAGGTTTCACTCTGTTTTCTCGTATATGGATACTTGTAGTTGGAACTCTAAATCAAACACGGTTTGTGCTAGCTCTTTGAAACATGGCACAATAATGTAGTTCCAAGTTCTATCGCTATGGTTTGTGTGCTATTGAAGTAGCCCCAAGCAGAGACTGACGAGAATCCCTTTCATAGAAAGGGGTTGCCAGGCTTCCAAAAAACTGCGAGTTTCCTGAAATCTCAGCAAACATTTTTTCACCCAGTCTTGATGATACTTCCATTTAATGATCAGTACACCAATCCCACTTGGCTCACCAAATTTCGTTCTTCTAGGTTAAACCGTTCCTTTGCAGTAATCGTTTTCATATTTAGGTTTCACTCTGTTTTCTCCTATATAGATACACGTAGTTGGAACTCTAAATCAAACACGGTTTGTGCTAGCTCTTTGAAACTTGGCACAATAATGTAGTTTCAAGTTCTATCGCTAGGGATTGTGTGCTATTGAAGTAGCCCCAAGCAGAGACTGACGAGAATCCCTTTCATTGAAAGGGGTTGCCAAGCTTCCAAAAAACTACGAGTTTCCTGAAATCTCAGCAAACAATTTTTCACCCAATTTTGATTATACTTGCAGGTAGTGATCAGTACACGAATCCCACTTGGCTCACCAAATTTCGTTCTTCTAGGTTAAAACGTTCCTTTGCAGTAACCGTTTTCATGTTTAGGTTTCACTCTGTTGTCTCCTATAAGGATACATGTATTTGGAACTCTAAATCAAACACGGTTTGTGCTAGCTCTTTGAAACTTGGCACAATAATGTAGTTCCAAGTTCTATCGCTATGGTTTGTGTGCTATTGAAGTAGCCCCAAGCAGAGACTGACGAGAATCCCTTTCATAGAAAGGGGTTGCCAGGCTTCCAAAAAACTGCGAGTTTCCTGAAATCTCAGCAAGCATTTTTTCACCCAATCTTAAACTGACTTGCAGGTAGTGATCAGTAAACCAATGCCATTTCTCTCACCAAATTTCGTTCTTCTAGGTTAAACCGTTCCTTTGCAATAACCGTTTTCATATTTAGGTTTCACTCTGTTTTCTCGTATATGGATACATGTAGTTGGAACTCTAAATCAAACACGGGTTGTACTAGCTCTTTGAAACTTGGCACAATAATGTAGTTCCAAGTTCTATCGCTATGGTTTGTGTGCTATTGAAGTTGCCCCAAGCAGAGACTGAAGAGAATCCCTTTCATTGAAAGGGGTTGCCAAGCTTCCAAAAATCTACGAGTTTCCTGACATCTCAGCAAACATTTCTTCACCAAATCTTGATGATACTTCTATTTAATGATCAGTACACCAATCCCACTTGGTTCACCAAATTTCGTTCTTCTAGGTTAAACCGTTGCTTTGCAGTACCCGTGTTCATGTTTAGGTTTCACTCTGTTTTCTCGTATATGGATACTTGTAGTTGGAACTCTAAATCAAACACGGTTTGTGCTAGCTCTTTGAAACTTGGCACAATAATGTAGTTCCAAGTTCTATCGCTATGGTTTGTGTGCTATTGAAGTAGCCCCAAGCAGAGACTGACGAGAATCCCTTTCATAGAAAGGGGTTGCCAGGCTTCCAAAAAACTGCGAGTTTCCTGAAATCTCAGCAAATATTTTTTTCACCCAGTCTTGATGATACTTCCATTTAATGATCAGTACACCAATCCCACTTGGCTCACCAAATTTCGTTCTTCTATGTTAAACCGTTCCTTTGCAGTAATCGTTTTCATATTTAGGTTTCACTCTGTTTTCTCCTATATAGATACATGTAGTTGGAACTCTAAATCAAACACGGTTTGTGCTAGCTCTTTGAAACTTGGCACAATAATGTAGTTTCAAGTTCTATCGCTAGGTTTGTGTGCTATTGAAGTAGCCCCAAGCAGAGACTGACGAGAATCCCTATCATTGAAAGGGGTTGCCAAGCTTCCAAAAAACTACGAGTTTCCAGAAATCTCAGCAAACATTTTTTTCACCCAATCTTGATGATACTTCCATTTAATGATCAGTACACCAATCCCACTTGGCTCACCAAATTTCGTTCTTCTAGGTTAAAACGTTCCTTTACAGAAACCGTTTTCATGTTTAGGTTTCACTCTGTTTTCTCCTATATGGATACATGTAGTTGGAACTCTAAATCAAACACGGTTTGTGCTAGCTCTTTGAAACTTGGCACAATAATGTAGTTCCAAGTTCTATCGCTATGGTTTGTGTGCTATTGAAGTAGCCCCAAGCAGAGACTGACGAGAATCCCTTTCATTGAAAGGGGTTGCCAAGCTTCCAAAAAACTACGAGTTTCCTGAAATCTCAGCAAACAATTTTTCACCCAATTTTGATTATACTTGCAGGTAGTGATCAGTACACGAATCCCACTTGGCTCACCAAATTTCGTTCTTCTAGGTTAAAACGTTCCTTTGCAGTAACCGTTTTCATGTTTAGGTTTCACTCTGTTGTCTCCTATATGGATACATGTAGTTGGAACTCTAAATCAAACACGGTTTGTGCTAGCTCTTTGAAACTTGGCACAATAATGTAGTTCCAAGTTCTATCGCTATGGTTTGTGTGCTATTGAAGTAGCCCCAAGCAGAGAGTGACGAGAATCCCTTTCATAGAAAGGGGTTGCCAGGCTTCCAAAAAACTGCGAGTTTCCTGAAATCTCAGCAAGCATTTTTTCACCCAATCTTGATAATACTTGCAGGTAGTGATCAGTAAACCAATGCCATTTCTCTCACCAAATTTCGTTCTTCTAGGTTAACCGTTCCTTTGCAATAACCGTTTTCATATTTAGGTTTCACTCTGTTTTCTCGTATATGGATACATGCAGTTGGAACTCTAAATCAAACACGGGTTGTACTAGCTCTTTGAAACTTGGCACATAATGTAGTTCCAAGTTCTATCGCTATGGTTTGTGTGCTATTGAAGTAGCCCCAAGCAGAGACTGACGAGTATCCCTTTCATTGGAAAGGGGTTGCCAAGCTTCCAATAACTACGAGTTTCCTGAAATCTCAGCAAACATTTCTTCACCCAATCTTGATGATACTTCTATTTAATGATCAGTACACCAATCCCACTTGGTTCACCAAATTTCGTTCTTCTAGGTTAAACCGTTCCTTTGCAGTACCCGTTTTCATGTTTAGGTTTCACTCTGTTTCTCGTATATGGATACTTGTAGTTGGAACTCTAAATCAAACACGGTTTGTGCTAGCTTCTTTGAAACTTGGCACAATAATGTAGTTCCAAGTTCTATGGCTATGGTTTGTGTGCTATTGAAGTAGCCCCAAGCAGAGACTGACGAGAATCCCTTTCATAGAGAGGGGTTGCCAGGCTTCCAAAAAACTGCGAGTTTCCTGAAATCTCAGCAAACATTTTTTCACCCAGTCTTGATGATACTTCCATTTAATGATCAGTACACCAATCCCACTTGGCTCACCAAATTTCGTTCTTCTATGTTAAACCGTTCCTTTGCAGTAATCGTTTTCATTTTTAGGTTTCACTCTGTTTTCTCCTATATAGATACATGTAGTTGGAACTCTAAATCAAACACGGTTTGTGCTAGCTCTTTGAAATGTGACACAATAATGTAGTTCCAAGTTCTATCGCTATGGTTTGTGTGCTATTGAAGTAGCCCCAAGCAGAGACTGACGAGAATCCCTTTCATTGAAAGGGGTTGCCAAGCTTCCAAAAAACTGCGAGTTTCCTGAAATCTCAGCAAACATTTTTTCACCCAATCTTGATGATACTTGCAGGTAGTGATCAGTACATGAATCCCACTTGGCTCACTAAATTTCGTTCTTCTAGGTTAAACCTTTCCTTTGCAGTAACCGTTTTTATGTTTAGGTTTCACTCTCTTTTCTCCTATATGGATACATGTAGTTGGAACTCTAAATCAAACACGGTTTGTGCTAGCTCTTTGAAACTTGGCACAATAATGCAGTTCCAAGTTCTATCGCTATGGTTTGTGTGCTATTGAAGTAGCCCCAAGCAGAGACTGACGAGAATCCCTTTCTTTGAAAGTGGTTGCCAAGCTTCCAAAAAACTACGAGTTTCCTGAAATCTCAGCAAACATTTTTTCACCCAATCTTGATGATACTTGCAGGTAGTGATCAGTACACAAATCCCACTTGGCTCACTAAATTTCGTTCTTCTAGGTTAAACCGTTCCTTTGCAGTAACCGTTTTCATGTTTAGGTTTCACTCTGTTTTCTCCTATATGGATACATGTAGTTGGAACTCTAAATCAAACACGGTTTGTGCTAGCTCTTTGAAACTTGGCACAATAATGTAGTTCCAAGTTCTATCGCTACGGTTTGTGTGCTATTGAAGTAGCCCCAAGCAGAGACTGACGAGAATCCCTTTCATTGAAAGTGGTTGCCAAGCTTCCAAAAAAACTACTAGTTTCCTGAAATCTCAGCAAACATTTTTTCACCCAATCTTGATGATACTTCCATTTAATGATCAGTACACCAATCCCACTTGGCTCACCAAATTTCGTTCTTCTAGGTTTAACCTTTCCTTTGCAGTAACCGTTTTCATGTTTCGGTTTCACTCTGTTTTCTCCTATATGGATACATGTAGTTGGAACTCTAAATCAAACACAGTTTGTGCTAGCTCTTTGAAACTTGGCACAATAATGTAGTTCCAAGTTCTATCGCTATGGTTTGTGTGCTATTGAAGTAGCCCCAAGCAGAGACTGACGAGAATCCCTTTCATTGAAAGGGGTTGCCAAGCTTCCAAAAAACTACGAGTTTCCTGAAATCTCAGCAAACATTTTTTCACCCAATCTTGATGATACTTGCAGGTAGTGATCAGTACATGAATCCCACTTGGCTCACTAAATTTCGTTCTTCTAGGTTAAACCGTTCCTTTGCAGTAACCGTTTTCATGTTTAGGTTTCACTCTGTTTTCTCCTATATGGATACATGTAGTTGGGACTCTAAATCAAACACGGTTTGCGCTAGCTCTTTGAAACTTGGCACAATAATGTAGTTCCAAGTTCTATCGCTATGGTTTGTGTGCTATTGAAGTAGCCCCAAGCAGAGACTGACGAGAATCCCTTTCATTGAAAGTGGTTGCCAAGCTTCCAAAAAGTACGAGTTTCCTGAAATCTCAGCAAACATTTTTTCACCCAATCTTGATGATACTTGCAGGTAGTGATCAGTACACAAATCCCACTTGGCTCACCAAATTTCGTTCTTCTAGTTTAAACCGTTCCTTTGCAGTAACCGTTTTCATGTTTAGGTTTCACTCTGTTTTCTCCTATATGGATACATGTAGTTGGAACTCTAAATCAAACACGGTTTGTGCTAGCTCTTTGAAACTTGGCACAATAATGTAGTTCCAAGTTCTATTGCTACGGTTTGTGTGCTATTGAAGTAGCCCCAAGCAGAGACTGACGAGAATCCCTTTCATTGAAAGGGGTTGCCAAGCTTCCAAAAAACTACGAGTTTCCTGAAATCTCAGCAAACTTTTTTTCACCCAATCTTGATGATACTTCCATTTAATGATCAGTACACCAATCCCACTTGGCTCACCAAATTTCGTTCTTCTAGGTTTAACCTTTCCTTTGCAGTAACCGTTTTCATGTTTAGGTTTCACTCTGTTTTCTCCTATATGGGTACATGTAGTTGGAACTCTAAATCAAACACGGTTTGTGGTAGCTCTTTGAAAATTGGCACAATAATGTAGTTCCAAGTTCTATCGCTATGGTTTGTGTGCTATTGAAGTAGCCCCAAGCAGAGACTGACGAGAATCACTTTCATTGAAGGGGTTGCCAAGCTTCCAAAAAACTACGAGTTTCCTGAAATCTCAGCAAACAATTTTTCACCCAATCTTGATGATACTTGCAGGTAGTGATCAGTACACGAATCCCACTAGGCTCACTAAATTTTGTTCTTCTAGGTTAAAACGTTCCTTTGAAGTAACCGTTTTCATGTTTAGGTTTCACTCTGTTTTCTCCTATATGGATACATGTAGTTGGAACTCTAAATCAAACACGGTTTGTGCTAGCTCTTTGAAACTTGGCACAATAATGTAGTTCCAAGTTCTATCGCTATGGTTTGTGTGCTATTGAAGTAGCCCCAAGCAGAGACTGACGAGAATCCCTTTCATAGAAAGGGTTTGCCAGGCTTCCAAAAACTACGAGTTTCCTGAAATCTCAGCAAACATTTTTTCACCCAATCTTGATGATACTTCCATTTAATGATCAATACACCAATCCCACTTGGCTCACCAAATTTCGTTCTTCTAGGTTAAACCGTTCCTTTGCAGTAACCGTTTTCATGTTTAGGTTTCACTCTGTTTTCTCCTATATGGATACATGTAGTTGGAACTCTAAATGAAACACGGTTTGTGCTAGCTCTTTGAAACTTGGCACAATAATGTAGTTTCAAGTTCTATCGCTAGGGTTTGTGTGCTATTGAAGTAGCCCCAAGCAGAGACTGACGAGAATCCCTTTCATTGAAAGGGGTTGCCAAGCTTCCAAAAAACTACGAGTTTCCTGAAATCTCAGCAAACATTTTTTCACCCAATCTTGATGATACTTCCATTTAACGATCAGTACACCAATCCCACTTGGCTCACCAAATTTCGTTCTTCTAGGTTAAACCGTTCCTTTGCAGTAACCGTTTTCATGTTTAGGTTTCACTCTGTTTTCTCCTATATGGATACATGTAGTTGGAAGTCTAAATCAAACACGGTTTGTGCTAGCTCTTTGAAACTTGGCACAATAATGTAGTTCCAAGTTCTATCGCTATGGTTTGTGTGCTATTGAAGTAGCCCCAAGCAGAGACTGACGAGAATCCCTTCCATAGAAAGGGGTTGCCAGGCTTCCAAAAAACTGAGAGTTTCCTGAAATCTCAGCAAGCATTTTTTCACCCAATCTTGATAATACTTGCAGGTAGTGATCAGTAAACCAATGCCATTTCTCTCACCAAATTTCGTTCTTCTATGTTAAACCATTCCTTTTCAATAACCGTTTTCATATTTAGGTTTCACTCTGTTTTCTCGTATATGGATACATGTAGTTGGAACTCTAAATCAAACACGGGTTGTACTAGCTCTTTGAAACTTGGCACAATAATGTAGTTCCAAGTTCTATCGCTATGGTTTGTGTGCTATTGAAGTAGCCCCAAGCAGAGACTGACGAGAATCCCTTTCATTGAAAGGGGTTGCCAAGCTTCCAAAAAACTACGAGTTTCCTGAAATCTCAGCAAACATTTTTTCACCCAATCTTGATGATACTTCTATTTAATGATCAGTACACCAATCCCACTTGGCTCACCAAATTTCGTTCTTCTAGGTTAAACCGTTCCTTTGCAGTACCCGTTTTCATGTTTAGGTTTCACTCTGTTTTCTCGTATATGGATACTTGTAGTTGGAACTCTAAATCAAACACGGTTTGTGCTAGCTCTTTGAAACTTGGCACAATATTGTAGTTCCAAGTTCTATCGCTATGGTTTGGGTGCTTTTGAAGTAGCCGCAAGCAGAGACTGACGAGAATCCCTTTCATTGAAAGGGGTTGCCAAGCTTCCAAAAAACTACGAGTTTCCTGAAATCTCAGCTAACATTTTTTCACCCAATCTTGATGATACTTCCATTTAATGATCAGTACATCCATCCACCTTGGCTCACCAAATTTCGTTCTTCTAGGTTAAACCGTTCCTTTGCAGTAACCATTTTCATGTTTAGGTTTCACTCTGTTTTCTCCTATATGGATACATGTAGTTGGAACTCTAAATCAAACACGGTTTGTGCTAGCTCTTTGAAACTTGGCACAATAATGTAGTTCCAAGTTCTATCGCTATGGTTTGTGTGCTATTGAAGTAGCCCCAAGCAGAGACTGACGAGAATCCCTTTCATTGAAAGGGGTTGCCAAGCTTCCAAAAAACTACGAGTTTCCTGAAATCTCAGCAAAAAATTTTTCACCCAATTTTGATTATACTTGCAGGTAGTGATCAGTACACGAATCCCACTTGGCTCACCAAATTTCGTTCTTCTAGGTTAAAACGTTCCTTTGCAGTAACCGTTTTCATGTTTAGGTTTCACTCTGTTGTCTCCTATATGGATACATGTAGTTGGAAGTCTAAATCAAACACGGTTTGTGCTAGCTCTTTGAAACTTGGCACAATAATGTAGTTCCAAGTTCTATCGCTATTCTTTGTGTGCTATTGAAGTAGCCCCAAGCAGAGACTGACGAGAATCCCTTTCATAAAAAGGGGTTGCCAGGCTTCCAAAAAACTGCGAGTTTCCTGAAATCTCAGCAAGCCTTTTTTCACCCAATCTTGATAATACTTGCAGGTAGTGATCAGTAAACCAATGCCATTTCTCTCACCAAATTTCGTTCTTCTAGGTTAAACCGTTCCTTTGCAATAACCGTTTACATATTTAGGTTTCACTCTGTTTTCTCGAATATGGATACATGTAGTTGGAACTCTAAATCAAACACGGGTTGTACTAGCTCTTTGAAACTTGGCACAATAATGTAGTTCCAAGTTCTATCGCTATGGTTTTTCTGCTATTGAAGTAGCCCCAAGCAGAGACTGACGAGAATCCCTTTCATTGAAAGGGGTTGCAAAGCTTCCAAAAAACTACGAGTTTCCTGAAATCTCAGCAAACATTTCTTCACCCAATCTTGATGATACTTCTATTTAATGATCAGTACACCAATCCCACTTGGTTCACCAAATTTCGTTCTTCTAGGTTAAACCGTTCCTTTGCAGTACCCGTTTTCATGTTTAGGTTTCACTCTGTTTTCTCGTATATGGATACTTGTAGTTGGAACTCTAAATCTAACACGGTTTGTGCTAGCTCTTTGAAACTTGGCACAATAATGTAGTTCCAAGTTCTATCGCTATGGTTTGTGTGCTATTGAAGTAGCCCCAAGCAGAGACTGACGAGAATCCCTTTCATAGAAAGGGGTTGCCAGGCTTCCAAAAAACTGCGAGTTTCCTGAAATCTCAGCAAACATTTTTTCACCCAGTCTTGATGATACTTCCATTTAATGATCAGTACACCAATCCCACTTGGCTCACCAAATTTCGTTCTTCTATGTTAAACCGTTCCTTTGCAGTAATCGTTTTCATATTTAGGTTTCACTCTGTTTTCTCCTATATAGATACATGTAGTTGGAACTCTAAATCAAACACGGTTTGTGCTAGCTCTTTGAAACTTGGCACAATAATGTAGTTTCAAGTTCTATCGCTAGGGTTTGTGTGCTATTGAAGTAGCCCCAAGCAGAGACTGACGAGAATCCCTTTCATTGAAAGGGGTTGCCAAGCTTCCAAAAAACTACGAGTTTCCAGAAATCTCAGCAAACATTTTTTCACCCAATCTTGATGATACTTCTATTTAATGATCAGTACACCAATGCCACTTGGCTCACCAAATTTCGTTCTTCTAGGTTAAACCGTTCCTTTGCAGTAACCGTTCTCATGTTTAGGTTTCACTCTGTTTTCTCCTATATGGATACATGTAGTTGGAACTCTAAATCAAACACGGTTTGTGCTAGCTCTTTGAAACTTGGCACAATAATGTAGTTCCAAGTTCTATCGCTATGGTTTGTGTGCTATTGAAGTAGCCCCAAGCAGAGACTGACGAGAATCCCTTTCATTGAACGGGGTTGCCAAGCTTCCAAAAAACTACGAGTTTCCTGAAATCTCAGCAAACAATTTTTCACCCAATTTTGATTATACTTGCAGGTAGTGATCAGTACACGAATCCCACTTGGCTCACCAAATTTTGTTCTTCTTGGTTAAAACGTTCCTTTATAGTAACCGTTTTCATGTTTAGGTTTCACTCTGTTTTCTCCTATATGGATACATGTAGTTGGAACTCTAAATCAAACACGGTTTGTGCTAGCTCTTTGAAACTTGGCACAATAATGTAGTTCCAAGTTCTATCGCTATGGTTTGTGTGCTATTGAAGTAGCCCCAAGCAGAGACTGACGAGAATCCCTTTCATAGAAAGGGGTTGCCAGGCTTCCAAAAAACTGCGAGTTTCCTGAAATCTCAGCAAGCATTTTTTCACCCAATATTGATAATACTTGCAGGTAGTGATCAGAATACCAAGGCCATTTCTCTCACCAAATTTCGTTCTTCTAGGTTAAACCGTTCCTTTGCAATAACCGTTTTCATATTTAGGTTTCACTCTGTTTTCTCGTATATGGATACATGTAGTTGGAACTCTAAATCAAACACGGGTTGTACTAGCTCTTTGAAACTTGGCACAATAATGTAGTTCCAAGTTCTATCGCTATGGTTTGTGTGCTATTGAAGTAGCCCGAAGCAGAGACTGACTAGAATCCCTTTCATTGAAAGGGGTTGCCAAGCTTCCAAAAAACTACGAGTTTCCTGAAATCTCAGCAAACATTTTTTCACCCAATCATGATGATACTTCTGTTTAATGATCAGTACACCAATCCCACTTGGCTCACCAAATTTCGTTCTTCTAGGTTAAACCGTTCTTTGAAGTAACCGTTTTCATGTTTAGGTTTAACTCTGTTTTCTCCTATATGGATACTTGTATTTGGAACTCTAAATCAAACACGGTTTGTGCTAGATATTTGAAACTTGGCACAATAATGTAGTTCCAAGTTCTATCGCTATGGTTTGTGTGCTATTGAAGTAGCCCCAAGCAGAGACTGACGAGAATCACTTTCATTGAAAGGGGTTGCCAGGCTTCCAAAAAACTGCGAGTTTCCTGTAATCTCAGCAAACATTTTTTCACCCAATCTTGATGATACTTCCATTTAATGATCAGTACACCAAACCCACTTGGCTCACCAAATTTCGTTCTTCTAGGTTAAACCGTTCCTTTGCAGTAACCGTTTTCATGTTTAGGTTTCACTCTGTTTTCTCCTATATGGATACATGTAGTTGGAACTCTAAATCAAACACGGTTTGTGCTAGCTCTTTGAAACTTGGCAAAATAATGTAGTTCCAAGTTCTATCGCTATGGTTTGTGTGCTATTAAAGTAGCCCCAAGCAGAGACTGACGAGAATCCCTTTCACTGAAAGGGGTTGACAAGCTTCCAAAAAACTACGAGTTTCCTGAAATCTCAGAAAACATTTTTTCACCCAATCTTGATGATACTTGCAGGTAGTGATCAGTACACGAATCTCCCTTGGCTCACTAAATTTCGTTCTTCTAGGTTTAACCGTTCCTTTGCAGTAACCGTTTTCATGTTTAGGTTTCACTCTGTTTTCTCCTATATGGATACATGTAGTTGGGAATCAAAATCAATCACGGTTTGTGCTAGCTCTTTGAAACTTGGCACAATAATGTAGTTCCAAGTTCTATCGCTATGGTTTGTGTGCTATTGAAGTAGCCCCAAGCAGAGACTGACGAGAATCCCTTTCATTGAAAGGAGTTGCCAAGCTTCCAAAAAACTGCGAGTTTCCTGAAATCTCAGCAAACATTTTTTCACCCAATCTTGATGATACTTGCAGGTAGTGATCAGTACACGAATCTCACTTGGCTCACTAAATTTCGTTTTTCTAGGTTAAACTGTTCCTTTGCAGTAACCGTTTTCATGTTTAGGTTTCACTCTGTTTTCTCCTATATGGATACATGTAGTTGGAACTCTAAATCAAACACGGTTTGTGCTAGCTCTTTGAAACTTGGCACAATAATGTAGTTCCAAGTTCTGTCGCTATGGTTTGTGTGCATTTGAAGTAGCCCCAAGCAGAGACTGACGAGAATCCCTTTCATTGAAAGGGGTTGCCAAGCTTCCAAAAAACTGCGAGTTTCCTGAAATCACAGCAAACATTTTTTCACCCAATCTTGATGATACTTGCAGGTAGTGATCAGTACACGAGTCTCACTTGGCTCACTAAATTTCGTTCTTCTAGGTTAAACTGTTCCTTTGCAGTAACCGTTTTCATGTTTAGGTTTCACTCTGTTTTCTCCTATATGGATACATGTAGTTGGAAATCTAAATCAAACACGCTTTGTGCTAGCTCTTGAAAACTTTGCACCATAATGTAGTTCCAAGTTCTATCGCTATGGTTTGTGTGCTATTGAAGTAGCCCCAAGCAGAGACTGACGAGAATCACTTTCATTGAAAGGGGTTGCCAGGCTTCCAAAAAACTGCGAGTTTCCTGTAATCTCAGCAAACATTTTTTCACCCAATCTTGATGATACTTCCATTTAATGATCAGTACACCAATCCCACTTGGCTCACCAAATTTCGTTTTTCTAGGTTAAACCGTTCCTTTGCAGTAACCGTTTTCATGTTTAGGTTTCACTCTGTTTTCTCCTATATGGATACATGTAGTTGGAACTCTAAATCAAACACGGTTTGTGCTAGCTCTTTGAAACTTGGTACAATAATGTAGTTCCAAGTTCTATCGCTATGGTTTGTGTGCTATTGAAGTAGCCCCAAGCAGAGACTGACGAGAATCCCTTTCATTGAAAGGGGTTGCCAAGCTTCCAAAAAACTACGAGTTTCCTGAAATCTCAGAAAACATTTTTTCACCCAATCTTGATGATACTTTCAGGTAGTGATCAGTACACGAATCTCACTTGGCTCACTAAATTTCGTTCTTCTAGGTTTAACCGTTCCTT
Source organism: Urocitellus parryii (assembly GCF_045843805.1). Lineage (NCBI taxonomy): Eukaryota > Metazoa > Chordata > Mammalia > Rodentia > Sciuridae > Urocitellus > Urocitellus parryii. Next base: position 21,528 of record NW_027551921.1, on the reverse strand, counting down.
TGCAGTAACCGTTTTCATGTTTAGGTTTCACTCTGTTTTCTCCTATATGGATACATGTAGTTGGAAATCTAAATCAAACACGGTTTGTGCTAGCTCTTTGAAACTTGGCACAATAATGTAGTTCCAAGTTCTATCGCTATGGTTTGTGTGCTATTGAAGTAGCCCCAAGCAGAGACTGACGAGAATCCCTTTCATTGAAAGGAGTTGTCAAGCTTCCAAAAAACTGCCAGTTTCCTGAAATCTCAGCAAACATTTTTTCACCCAATCTTGATGATGCTTGCAGGTAGTGATCAGTACAGGAATCTCACTTGGCTCACTAAATTTCGTTCTTCTAGGTTAAACCGTTCCTTTGCAGTAACCGTTTTCATGTTTAGGTTTCACTCTGTTTTCTCCTATATGGATACATGTAGTTGGAACTCTAAATCAAACACGGTTTGTGCTAGCTCTTTGAAACTTGGCACAATAATGTAGTTTCAAGTTCTGTCGCTATGGTTTGTGTGCATTTGAAGTAGCCCCAAGCAGAGACTGACGAGAATCCCTTTCATTGAAAGGGGTTATCAAGCTTCCAAAAAACTACGAGTTTCCTGAAATCTCAGCAAACATTTTTTCACCCATCTTGATGATACTTCCATTTCATGATCAGTACACCAATCCCACTTGGCTAACCAAATTTCGTTCTTCTTAGTTAAACTGTTCCTTTGCAGTAACCGTTTTCATGTTTAGGTTTCACTCTGTTTTCTCCTATATGGATACATGTAGTTGGAACTCTAAATCAAACACGGTTTGTGCTAGCTCTTTGAAACTTGGCACAATAATGTAGTTCCAAGTTCTATCGCTATGGATTGTGTGCTATTGAAGTAGCCCCAAGCAGAGACTGACGAGAATCCCTATCATTGAAAGGGGTTGCCAAGCTTCCAAAAAACTGCGAGTTTCCTGAAATCTCAGCAAGCATTTTTTCACCCAATCTCGATAATACTTGCAGGTAGTGATCAGTAAACCAATGCCATTTCTCTCACCAAATTTCGTTCTTCTAGGTTAAACGTTTCCTTTGCAATAACCGTTTTCATGTTTAGGTTTCACTCTGTTTTCTCCTATATGGATACAAGTAGTTGGAACACTAAATCAAACACGGTTTTTGCTAGCTCTTTGAAACTTGGCACAATAATGTAGTTTCATTGTTCTATCGCTAAGGTTTGTGTGCTATTGAAGTAGCCCCAAGCAGAGACTGACGAGAATCCCTTTCATTGAAAGGGGTTGCCAAGCTTCCAAAAAACTACGAGTTTCCTGAAATCTCAGCAAACATTTTTTCACCCAATCTTGATGATACTTGCAGGTAGTGATCAGAACACCAATCCCACTTGGCTCACCAAATTTCGTTCTTCTAGGTTAAACCGTTCCTTTGCAGTAACCGTTTTCATGTTTAAGTTTCACTCTGTTTTCTCCTATATGGATACATGTAGTTGGAACTCTAAATCAAACACTGTTTGTGCTAGCTCTTTGAAACTTGGCACAGTAATGTAGTTCCAATTTCTATCACTGTGGTTTGTGTGCTCTTGAAGTAGCCCCAAGCAGAGACTGAAGAGAATCCCTTTCATTGAAAGGGGTTGCCAAGCTTCCAAAAAACTACGAGTTTCCTGAAATCTCAGCAAACATTTTTTCACCCAATCTTGATGATACTTGCAGGTAGTGATCAGTACACGAATCCCACTTGGCTCACTAAATTTTGTTCCTTTGCAGTAACCGTTTTCATGTTTAGGTTTCACTCTGTTTTCTCCTATATGGATACATGTAGTTGGAACTCTAAATCAAACACGGTTTGTGCTAGCTCTTTGAAACTTGGCACAACAATGTAGTTCCAAGTTCTATCGCTATGGTTTGTGTGCTATTGAAGTAGCCCCAAGCAGAGACTGACGAGAATCCCTTTCATTGACAGGGGTTGCCAAGCTTCCAAAAAACTACGAGTTTCCTGAAATCTCAGCAAACCTTTTTTCACTCAATCTTGATGATACTTCCATTTAATGATCAGTACACCAATCAAACTTGGCTCACCAAATTTCGTTGTTCTAGGTTAAACCGTTCCTTTGCAGTAACTGTTTTCATGTTTAGGTTTCACTCTGTTTTCTCCTATATGGATACATGTAGTTGGAACTCTAAATCAAAAACGGTTTGTGCTAGCTCTTTGAAACTTGGCACAATAATGTAGTTCCAAGTTCTATCGCTATTGTTTGTGTGCTATTGAAGTAGCCCCAAGCAGAGACTGACGAGAATCCCTTTCATTGAAAGGGGTTGCCAAGCTTCCAAAAAACTGCGAGTTTCCTGAAATCACAGCAAACATTTTTTCACCCAATCTTGATGATACTTGCAGGTAGTGATCAGTACACGAATCTCACTTGGCTCACTAAATTTCGTTCTTCTAGGTTAAACCGTTCCTTTGCAGTAACCGTTTTCATGTTTAGGTTTCACTCTGTTTTCTCCTATATGGATACATGTAGTTGGAACTCTAAATCAAACACGGGTTGTGCTAGCTCTTTGAAACTTGGCACAATAATGTAGTTCCAAGTTCTATCGCTATGGTTAGTGTGCTATTGAAGTAGCCCCAAGCAGAGAGTGACAAGAATCCCTTTCATAGAAAGGGGTTGCCAGGCTTCCAAAAAACTGCGAGTTTCCTGGAATCTCAGCAAACATTTTTTCACCCAATCTTGATAATACTTGCAGGTAGTGATCAGTAAACCAATGCCATTACTCTCACCAAATTTCGTTCTTTTAGGTTAAACCGTTCCTTTGCAATTACCGTTTTCATGTTTAGGTTTCACTCTGTTTTCTCCTATATGGATACATGTAGTTGGAACTCTAAATCAAACACGGGTTGTGCTAGCTCTTTGAAACTTGGCACAATAATGTAGTTCCAAGTTCTATCGCTATGGTTTGTGTGCTATTGAAGTAGCCCCAAGCAGAGACTGACGAGAATCCCTTTCATTGAAAGGGGTTGCCAAGCTTCCAAAAAACTACGAGTTTCCTGAAATCTCAGCAAACATTTTTTCACCCAATCTTGATGATACTTGCAGGTAGTGATCAGTACACGAATCCCACTTGGCTCACTAAATTTTGTTCCTTTGCAGTAACCGTTTTCATGTTTAGGTTTCACTCTGTTTTCTCCTATATGGATACATGTAGTTGGAACTCTAAATCAAACACGGTTTGTGCTAGCTCTTTGAAACTTGGCACAATAATGTAGTTCCAAGTTCTATCGCTATGGTTTGTGTGCTATTGAAGTAGCCCCAAGCAGAGACTGACGAGAATCCCTTTCATTGACAGGGGTTGCCAAGCTTCCAAAAAACTACGAGTTTCCTGAAATCTCAGCAAACCTTTTTTCACTCAATCTTGATGATACTTCCATTTAATGATCAGTACACCAATCAAACTTGGCTCACCAAATTTCGTTGTTATAGGTTAAACCGTTGCTTTGCAGTAAATGTTTTCATGTTTAGGTTTCACTCTGTTTTCTCCTATATGGATACATGTAGTTGGAACTCTAAATCAAAAACGGTTTGTGCTAGCTCTTTGAAACTTGGCACAATAATGTAGTTCCAAGTTCTATCGCTATTGTTTGTGTGCTATTGAAGTAGCCCCAAGCAGAGACTGACGAGAATCCCTTTCATTGAAAGGGGTTGCCAAGCTTCCAAAAAACAGCGAGTTTCCTGAAATCACAGCAAACATTTTTTCACCCAATCTTGATGATACTTGCAGGTAGTGATCAGTACACGAATCCCACTTGGCTCACTAAATTTTGTTCCTTTGCAGTAACCGTTTTCATGTTTAGGTTTCACTCTGTTTTCTCCTATATGGATACATGTAGTTGGAACTCTAAATCAAACACGGTTTGTGCTAGCTCTTTGAAACTTGGCACAATAATGTAGTTCCAAGTTCTATCGCTGTGGTTTGTGTGCTATTAAAGTAGCCCCAAGCAGAGACTGACGAGAATCCCTTTAATTGAAAGGGGTTGCCAAGCTTCCAAAAAACTGCGAGTTTCCTGAAATCTCAGCAAACATTTTTTCACCCATTCTTGATGATACTTCCAATTAATGATCAGTACACCAATCCCACTTGGCTCACTAAATTTCGTTCTTCTAGGTTAAACCGTTCCTTTGCAGTAACCGTTTTCATGTTTAGGTTTCACTCTGTTTTCTCCTATATGCATACATGTAGTTGGAAATCTAAATCAAACACGGTTTGTGCTAGCTCTTTGAAACTTGGCACAATAATGTACATCCAAGTTCTATCGCTATGGTTTGTGTGCTATTGAAGTAGCCCCAAGCAGAGATTGACGAGAATCCCTTTCATTGAAAGGGGTTGCCAAGCTTCCAATAAACTACGAGTTTCCTGAAATCTCAGCAAACATTTTTTCACCCAATCTTGATGTTACATGCAGGTAGTGATCAGTACACGAATCCCACTTGGCTGACCAAATTTCGTTCTTCTAGGTTAAACCGTTCCTTTGCCGTAACCGTTTTCATGTTTAGGTTTCACTCTGTTTTCTCCTATATGGATACATGTAGTTGGAACTCTAAATCAAACACGGTTTGTGCTAGCTCTTTGAAACTTGGCACAATAATGTAGTTCGAAGTTCTATCGCTATGGTTTGTGTGCTATTGAAGTAGCCCCAAGCAGAGACTGACGAGAATCCCTTTCATTGAAAGGGGTTGCCAAGCTTCCAAAAAGCTACGAGTTTCCTGTAATCTCATCAAACATTTTTTCACCCAATCTTGATGATACTTGCAGGTAGTGATCACTACACAAATCTCACTTGGCTCACTAAATTTCGTTCTTCTAGGTTTCACCGTTCCTTTGCAGTAACCGTTTTCTTGTTTCGGTTTTACTCTGTTTTCTCCTATATGGATACATGTAGTTGGAACTCTAAATCAAACACGGTTTGTGCTAGCTCTTTGAAACTTGGCACAATAATGTAGTTCCTATTTCTATCGCTATGGTTTGTGTGCTATTGAAGTAGCCCCAAGAAGAGACTGACGAGAAACCCTTTCATTGAAAGGGGTTGCCAAGCTTCCAAAAAGCTACGAGTTTCCTGAAATCTCAGCAAACATTTTTTCACCCAATCTTGATGATACTTGCAGGTAGTGATCAGTACACGAATCTCACTTGGCTCACTAAATTTCGTTCTTCTAGGTTAAACCGTTCCTTTGCAGTATCCGTTTTCATGTTTAGGTTTCACTCTGTTTTCTCCTATATGGATACATGTAGTTGGAACTCTAAATCAAACACGGTTTGTGCTAGCTCTTTGAAACTTGGCACAATAATGTAGTTCCAAGTTCTATCGCTATGGTTTGTGTGCTATTGAAGTAGCCCCAAGCAGAGACTGACGAGAATCCCTTTCATTGAAAGGGGTTGCCAAGCTTCCAAAAAGCTACGAGTTTCCTGTAATCTCATCAAACATTTTTTCACCCAAACTTGATGATACTTGCAGGTAGTGATCACTACACAAATCTCACTTGGCTCACTAAATTTCGTTCTTCTAGGTTTCACCGTTCCTTTGCAGTAACCGTTTTCTTGTTTCGGTTTTACTCTGTTTTCTCCTATATGGATACATGTAGTTGGAACTCTAAATCAAACACGGTTTGTGCTAGCTCTTTGAAACTTGGCACAATAATGTAGTTCCAATTTCTATCGCTATGGTTTGTGTGCTATTGAAGTAGCCCCAAGAAGAGACTGACGAGAAACCCTTTCATTGAAAGGGGTTGCCAAGCTTCCAAAAAGCTACGAGTTTCCTGAAATCTCAGCAAACATTTTTTCACCCAATCTTGATGATACTTGCAGGTAGTGATCAGTACACGAATCTCACTTGGCTAACTAAATTTCGTTCTTCTAGGTTAAACCGTTCCTTTGCAGTATCCGTTTTCATGTTTAGGTTTCACTCTGTTTTCTCCTATATGGATACATGTAGTTGGAACTCTAAATCAAACACGGTTTGTGCTAGCTCTTTGAAACTTGGCACAATAATGTAGTTCCACGTTCTATCGCTATGGTTTGTGTGCTATTGAAGTAGCCCCAAGCAGAGACTGACGAGAATCCCTTTCATTGAAAGGGGTTGCCAAGCTTCCAAAAAACTACGAGTTTCCTGAAATCTCAGCAAACATTTTTTCACCCAATCTTGATGATACATCCATTTAATGATCAGTACACCAATCCCACTTGGCTCACCAAATTTGGTTCTTCTAGGTTAAATCGTTCCTTTGCAGTAACCGTTTTCATGTTTAGGTTTCACTCTGTTTTCTCCTATATGGATACATGTAGGTGGAAATCTAAATCAAACACGGTTTGTGCTAGCTCTTTGAAACTTGGCACAATAATGTAGTTCCAAGTTCTATCGCTATGGTTTCTGTGCTATTGAAGTAGCCCCAAGCAGAGACTGACGAGAATCCCTTTCATTGAAAGGGGTTGCCAGGCTTCCAAAAACCTGCGAGTTTCCTGAAATCTCAACAAACATTTTTTCACCCAGTCTTGATGATACTTCCATTTAATGATCAGTACACCAGTCCCACTTGGCTCACTAAATTTCGTTCTTCTAGGTTAAACCGTTCCTTTGCAGTAACCATTTTCATGTTTAGGTTTCACTCTGTTTTCTCCTATATGGATACATGTAGTTGGAAATCTAAATCAAACACGGTTTGTGCTAGCTCTTTGAAACTTGGCACAATAATGTAGTTCCAAGTTCTATCACTATGGTTTGTGTGCTATTGAAGCAGCCCCAAGCAGAGACTGACGAGAATCCCTTTCATTGAAAGGGGTTGCCAAGCTTCCAAAAAACTACGAGTTTCCTGAAATCTCAGCAAACATTTTTTCACCCAATCTTGATGATACTTCCATTTAATGATCAGTACACCAATCCCACTTGGCTCACCAAATTTCGTTCTTCTAGGTTAAACCGTTCCTTTGCAGGAACTTTTTTCATGTTTAGGTTTCACTCTGTTTTCTCCTATATGGATACATGTAGATGGAACTCTAAATCAAACAAGGTTTGTGCTAGCTCTTTGAAACTTGGCACAATAATGTAGTTCCAAGTTCTATCGCTATGGTTTGTGTGCTATTGAAGTAGCCCCAAGCAGAGACTGACGAGAATCCCTTTCATTGAAAGGGGTTGCCAAGCTTCCAAAAAACTACGAGTTTCCTGAAATCTCAGCAAACATTTTTTCACCCAATCTTGATGATACTTGCAGGTAGTGATCAGTACACGAATCTCACTTGGCTCACTAAATTTCGTTCTTCTAGGTTAAACCGTTCCTTTGCAGGAACCGTTTTCATGTTTAGGTTTCACTCTGTTTTCTCCTATATGGATACATGTAGTTGGAACTCTAAATCAAACACGGTTTGTGCAAGCTCTTTGAAACTTGGCACAATAATGTAGTTCCAAGTTCTATCGCTGTGGTTTGTGTCCTATTGAAGTAGCCCCAAGCAGAGACTGACGAGAATCACTTTCATTGAAAGGGGTTGCCAAGTTTCCAAAAAACTACGAATTTCCTAAAATCTCAGCAAACATTTTTTCACCCAATCTTGATGATACATCCATTTAATGATCAGTACACCAATCCCACTTGGCTCACCAAATTTCGTTCTTATCGGTTAAACCGTTCCTTTGCAGTAACCGTTTTCATGTTTACGTTTCACTCTGTTTTCTCCTATATGGATACATGTAGATGGAACTCTAAATCAAACACAGTTTGTGCTAGCTCTTTGAAACTTGGCACAATAATGTAGTTCCAAATTCTATCGCTATGGTTTGTGTGCTATTGAAGTAGCCCCAAGCAGAGACTGACGAGAATCCCTTTCATTGAAAGGGGTTGCCAAGCTTCCAAAAAACTACGAGTTTCCTGAAATCTCAGCAAACATTTTTTCACCCAATTTGATGATACTTCCATTTAATGATCAGTACACCAATCCCACTTGGCTCACCAAATTTCGTTCTTCTAGGTTAAACCGTTCCTTTGCAGTAACCGTTTTCATGTTTAGGTTTCACTCTGTTTTCTCCTATATGGATACATGTAGTTGGAACTCTAAATCAAACACGGTTTGTGCTAGCTCTTTGAAACTTGGCACAATAATGTAGTTCCAAGTTCTATCGCTATGGTTTGTGTGCTATTGAAGTAGCCCCAAGCAGAGACTGACGAGAATCCCTTTAATTGATAGGGGTTGCCAAGCTTCCAAAAAACTACGAGTTTCCTGAAATCTCAGCAAACATTTTTTCACCCAATCTTGATGATACTTCCATTTAATGATCAGTACACCATTCCCACTTGGCTCACCAAATTTCGTTCTTCTAGGTTAAACCGTTCCTTTGCAGTAACCGTTTTCATGTTTAGGTTTCACTCTGTTTTCTCCTATATGGATACATGTACTTGGAACTCTAAATCAAACACGGTTTGTACTAGCTCTTTGAAACTTGGCACAATAATGTACTTCCAAGTTCTATCGCTATGGTTTGTGTGCTATTGAAGTAGCCCCAAGCAGAGACTGACGAGAATCCCTTTCATTGAAAGGGGTTGCCAAGCTTCCAAAAAACTACGAGTTTCCTGAAATCTCAGGAAACATTTGTTCACCCAATCTTGATGATACTTGCAGGTAGTGATCAGTACACGAATCTCACGTGGCTCACTAAATTTCATTCTTCTAGGTTAAACCGTTCTTTTGCAGTAACCTTTTTCATGTTTAGGTTTCACTCTGTTTTCTCCTATATGGATACATGTAGTTGGAACTCTAAATCAAACACGGTTTGTGCTAGCTCTTTGAAACTTGGCACAATAATGTAGTTCCAAGTTCTGTCACTATGGTTTGTGTGCTATTGAAGCAGCCCCAAGCAGAGACTGACGAGAATCCCTTTCATTGAAAGGGGTTGCCAAGCTTCCAAAAAACTACGAGTTTCCTGAAATCTCAGCAAACATTTTTTCACCCAATCTTGATGATACTTCCATTTAATGATCAGTACACCAATCCCACTTGGCTCACCAAATTTCGTTCTTCTAGGTTAAATCGTTCCTTTGCAGTAACCGTTTTCATGTTTAGGTTTCACTCTGTTTTCTCCTATATGGATACATGTAGTTGGAAATCTAAATCAAACACGGTTTGTGCTAGCTCTTTGAAACTTGGCACAATAATGTAGTTCCAAGTTCTATCACTATGGTTTGTGTGCTATTGAAGTAGCCCCAAGCAGAGACTGACGAGAATCCCTTTCATTGAAAGGGGTTGCCAGGCTTCCAAAAAACTGCGAGTTTCCTGAAATCTCAGCAAACATTTTTTCACCCAGTCTTGATGATACTTGCATTTAATGATCAGTACACCAATCCCACTTGGCTCACCAAATTTCGTTCTTCTAGGTTAAACCGTTCCTTTGCAGGAACTTTTTTCATGTTTAGGTTTCACTCTGTTTTCTCCTATATGGATACATGTAGATGGAACTCTAAATCAAACACGGTTTGTGCTAGCTCTTTGAAACTTGGCACAATAATGTAGTTCCAAGTTCTATCGCTATGGTTTGTGTGCTATTGAAGTAGCCCCAAGAAGAGACTGACGAGAATCCCTTTCATTGAAAGGGGTTGCCAAGCTTCCAAAAAACTACGAGTTTCCTGAAATCTCAGCAAACATTTTTTCACCCAATCTTGATGATACTTGCAGGTAGTGATCAGTACACGAATCTCACTTGGCTCACTAAATTTCGTTCTTCTAGGTTAAACCGTTCCTTTGCAGGAACCGTTTTCATGTTTAGGTTTCACTCTGTTTTCTCCTATATGGATACATGTAGTTGGAACTCTAAATCAAACACGGTTTGTGCAAGCTCTTTGAAACTTGGCACAATAATGTAGTTCCAAGTTCTATCGCTGTGGTTTGTGTGCTATTGAAGTAGCCCCAAGCAGAGACTGACGAGAATCACTTTCATTGAAAGGGGTTGCCAAGTTTCCAAAAAACTACGAATTTCCTAAAATCTCAGCAAACATTTTTTCACCCAATCTTGATGATACATCCATTTAATGATCAGTACACCAATCCCACTTGGCTCACCAAATTTCGTTCTTCTCGGTTAAACCGTTCCTTTGCAGTAACCGTTTTCATGTTTACGTTTCACTCTGTTTTCTCCTATATGGATACATGTAGATGGAACTCTAAATCAAACACGGTTTGTGCTAGCTCTTTGAAACTTGGCACAATAATGTAGTTCCAAATTCTATCGCTATGGTTTGTGTGCTATTGAAGTAGCCCCAAGCAGAGACTGACGAGAATCCCTTTCATTGAAAGGGGTTGCCAAGCTTCCAAAAAACTACGAGTTTCCTGAAATCTCAGCAAACATTTTTTCACCCAATTTGATGATACTTCCATTTAATGATCAGTACACCAATCCCACTTGGCTCACCAAATTTCGTTCTTCTAGGTTAAACCGTTCCTTTGCAGTAACCGTTTTCATGTTTAGGTTTCACTCTGTTTTCTCCTATATGGATACATGTAGTTGGAACTCTAAATCAAACACGGTTTGTGCTAGCTCTTTGCAACTTGGCACAATAATGTAGTTCCAAGTTCTATCGCTATGGTTTGTGTGCTATTGAAGTAGCCCCAAGCAGAGACTGACGAGAATCCCTTTAATTGATAGGGGTTGCCAAGCTTCCAAAAAACTACGAGTTTCCTGATATCTCAACAAACATTTTTTCACCCAATCTTGATGATACTTCCATTTAATGATCAGTACACCATTCCCACTTGGCTCACCAAATTTCGTTCTTCTAGGTTAAACCGTTCCTTTGCAGTAACCGTTTTCATGTTTAGGTTTCACTCTGTTTTCTCCTATATGGATACATGTACTTGGAACTCTAAATCAAACACGGTTTGTACTAGCTCTTTGAAACTTGGCACAATAATGTAGTTCCAAGTTCTATCGCTATGGTTTGTGTGCTATTGAAGTAGCCCCAAGCAGAGACTGACGAGAATCCCTTTCATTGAAAGGGGTTGCCAAGCTTCCAAAAAACTACGAGTTTCCTGAAATCTCAGGAAACATTTGTTCACCCAATCTTGATGATACTTGCAGGTAGTGATCAGTACACGAATCTCACGTGGCTCACTAAATTTCATTCTTCTAGGTTAAACCGTTCCTTTGCAGTAACATTTTTCATGTTTAGGTTTCACTCTGTTTTCTCCTATATGGATACATGTATTTGGAACTCTAAATCAAACACGGTTTGTGCTAGCTCTTTGAAACTTGGCACAATAATGTAGTTCCAAGTTCTATCGCTATGGTTTGTGTGCTATTGAAGTAGCCCCAAGCAGAGACTGACGAGAATCCCTTTCATTGAAAGGGGTTGCCAAGCTTCCAAAAAACTACGAGTTTCCTGTAATCTCATCAAACATTTTTTCACCCAATCTTGATGATACTTGCAGGTAGTGATCAGTACACAAATCTCACTTGGCTCACTAAATTTCGTTCTTCTAGGTTTAACCGTTCCTTTGCAGTAACCGTTTTCTTGTTTCGGTTTTACTCTGTTTTCTCCTATATGGATACATGTAGTTGGAACTCTAAATCAAACACGGTCTGTGCTAGCTCTTTGAAACTTGGCACAATAATGTAGTTCCAAATTCTATCGCTATGGTTTGTGTGCTATTGAAGTAGCCCCAAGCAGAGACTGACGAGAATCCCTTTCATTGAAAGGGGTTGCCAAGCTTCCAAAAAACTACGAGTTTCCTGAAATCTCAGCAAACATTTTTTCACCCAATTTGATGATACTTCCATTTAATGATCAGTACACCAATCCCACTTGGCTCACCAAATTTCGTTCTTCTAGGTTAAACCGTTCCTTTGCAGTAACCGTTTTCATGTTTAGGTTTCACTCTGTTTTCTCCTATATGGATACATGTAGTTGGAACTCTAAATCAAACACGGTTTGTGCTAGCTCTTTGAAACTTGGCACAATAATGTAGTTCCAAGTTCTATCGCTATGGTTTGTGTGCTATTGAAGTAGCCCCAAGCAGAGACTGACGAGAATCCCTTTAATTGATAGGGGTTGCCAAGCTTCCAAAAAACTACGAGTTTCCTGAAATCTCAGCAAACATTTTTTCACCCAATCTTGATGATACTTCCATTTAATGATCAGTACACCATTCCCACTTGGCTCACCAAATTTCGTTCTTCTAGGTTAAACCGTTCCTTTGCAGTAACCGTTTTCATGTTTAGGTTTCACTCTGTTTTCTCCTATATGGATACATGTACTTGGAACTCTAAATCAAACACGGTTTGTACTAGCTCTTTGAAACTTGGCACAATAATGTAGTTCCAAGTTCTATCGCTATGGTTTGTGTGCTATTGAAGTAGCCCCAAGCAGAGACTGACGAGAATCCCTTTCATTGAAAGGGGTTGCCAAGCTTCCAAAAAACTACGAGTTTCCTGAAATCTCAGGAAACATTTGTTCACCCAATCTTGATGATACTTGCAGGTAGTGATCAGTACACGAATCTCACGTGGCTCACTAAATTTCATTCTTCTAGGTTAAACCGTTCCTTTGCAGTAACCTTTTTCATGTTTAGGTTTCACTCTGTTTTCTCCTATATGGATACATGTAGTTGGAACTCTAAATCAAACACGGTTTGTGCTAGCTCTTTGAAACTTGGCACAATAATGTAGTTCCAAGTTCTATCACTATGGTTTGTGTGCTATTGAAGCAGCCCCAAGCAGAGACTGACGAGAATCCCTTTCATTGAAAGGGGTTGCCAAGCTTCCAAAAAACTACGAGTTTCCTGAAATCTCAGCAAACATTTTTTCACCCAATCTTGATGATACTTCCATTTAATGATCAGTACACCAATCCCACTTGGCTCACCAAATTTCGTTCTTCTAGGTTAAATCGTTCCTTTGCAGTAACCGTTTTCATGTTTAGGTTTCACTCTGTTTTCTCCTATATGGATACATGTAGTTGGAAATCTAAATCAAACACGGTTTGTGCTAGCTCTTTGAAACTTGGCACAATAATGTAGTTCCAAGTTCTATCACTATGGTTTGTGTGCTATTGAAGTAGCCCCAAGCAGAGACTGACGAGAATCCCTTTCATTGAAAGGGGTTGCCAGGCTTCCAAAAAACTGCGAGTTTCCTGAAATCTCAGCAAACATTTTTTCACCCAGTCTTGATGATACTTGCATTTAATGATCAGTACACCAATCCCACTTGGCTCACCAAATTTCGTTCTTCTAGGTTAAACCGTTCCTTTGCAGGAACTTTTTTCATGTTTAGGTTTCACTCTGTTTTCTCCTATATTGATACATGTAGATGGGAACTCTAAATCAAACACGGTTTGTGCTAGCTCTTTGAAACTTGGCACAATAATGTAGTTTCCTAGTTCTATCGCTATGGTTTGTGTGCTGATTGAAGTACCCCAAGCAGAGACTGACGAGATTCCCTTTCAGTGAAAGGGGGTTGCCAACTTCCAAAAAACTACGAGTTTCCTGAAATCTCAGCAAACATTTTTCACCCAATCTTGATGAAACTTGCAGGAGTGATCAGTACAAAACGAATCTCACTTGGCTCACTAATTCGTTCTTCTAGGTTAAACTGTTCCTTTGCAGGAACCGTTTCATGTTTAGTTTTCACTCTGTTTTCTCTATAAGTATACATGTAGTTGGAACTCTAAATCAAACACGTTTTGTGCAAGCTCTTTGGAAACTTGGCAGCAATAAGGTAGTTCCAAGTTCTATCGCTGTGGTATGTGTGCTATTGAAGTAGCCCCAAGCAGAGACTGACGAGAATCACTTTCATTGAAAGGGGTTGCCAAGTTTCCAAAAACTACGAATTTCCTAAAATCTCAGCAAACATTTTTTCACCCAATCTTGATGATACATCCATTTAATGATCAGTACACCAATCCCACTTGGCTCACCAAATTTCGTTCTTCTCGGTAAACCGTTCCTTTGCAGTAACCGTTTTCATGTTTAGGTTTCACTCTGTTTTCTCCTATATGGATACATGTAGATGGAACTCTAAATCAAACACAGTTTGTGCTAGCTCTTTGAAACTTGCACAATAATGTAGTTCCAAATTCTATCGCTATGGTTTGTGTGCTATTGAAGTAGCCCCAAGCAGGAGACTGACGAGAATCCCTTTCATTGAAAGGGGTTGCCAAGCTTCCAAAAAACTACGAGTTTCCTGAAATCTCAGCAAACATTTTTTCACCCAATTTGATGATACTTCATTTAATGATCAGTACACCAATCCACTTGGCTCACCAAATTTCGTTCTTCTAGGTTAAACCGTTCCTTTGCAGTAACCGTTTTCATGTTCAGGTTTCACTCTGTTTTCTCCTATATGGATACATGTAGTTGGAACTCTAAATCAAACACGGTTTGTGCTAGCTCTTTGAAACTTGGCACAATAATGTAGTTCCAAGTTCTATCGCTATGGTTTGTGTGCTATTGAAGTAGCCCCAAGCAGAGACTGACGAGAATCCCTTTCATTGAATAGGGTTGCCAAGCTTCCAAAAAACTACGAGTTTCCTGAAATCTCAGCAAACATTTTTTCACCCAATCTTGATGATACTTCCATTTAATGATCAGTACACCATTCCCACTTGGCTCACCAAATTTCGTTTTCTAGGTTAAACCGTTCCTTTGCAGTAACCCGTTTTCATGTTTAGGTTTCACTCTGTTTTCTCCTATATGGATACATGTACTTGGAACTCTAAATCAAACACGGTTTGTACTAGCTCTTGAAACTTGGCACAATAATGTAGTTCCAAGTTCTATCGCTATGGTTTGTGTGCTATTGAAGTAGCCCCAAGCAGAGACTGACGAGAATCCCTTTCATTGAAAGGGGTTGCCAAGCTTCAAAAAACTACGAGTTTCCTGAAATCTCAGCAAACATTTTTTCACCCAATCTTGATGATACTTCCATTTAATGATCAGTACACCATTCCCACTTGGCTCACCAAATTTCGTTCTTCTAGGTTAAACCGTTCCTTTTGCAGTAACATTTTCATGTTTGGTTTCACTCTGTTTTCTCCTATATGGATACATGTACTTGGAACTCTAAATCAAACACGGTTTGTACTAGCTCTTTGAAACTTGGCACAATAATGTAGTTCCAAGTTCTATCGCTATGGTTTGTGTGCTATTGAAGTAGCCCCAAGCAGAGACTGACGAGATCCCTTTCATTGAAAGGGGTTGCCAAGCTTCCAAAAAACTACGAGTTCCTGAAATCTCAGCAAACATTTGTTCACCCAATCTTGATGATACTTGCAGGTAGTGATCAGTACACGAATCTCCGTGGCTCACTAAATTTCGTTCTTCTAGGTGAACCGTTCCTTTGCAGTAACTTTTTCATGTTTAGGTTTCACTCTGTTTTCTCCTATATGGATACATGTTAGTTGGAACTCTAATCAAACACGGTTTGTGCTAGCTCTTTGAAACTTGGCACAATAATGTAGTTCCAAGTTCTATCGCTATGGTTTGTGTGCTATTGAAGTAGCCCCAAGCAGAGACTGACGAGAATCCCTTTCATTGAAAGGGGTTGCCAAGCTTCCAAAAAACTACGAGTTTACCTGTAATCTCATCAAACATTTTTTCACCCAATCTTGATATACTTGCAGGTAGTGATTCACGACACAAATCTCACTTGGCTCACTAAAATTTCGTTCTTCTAGGTTTAAAAGTTCCTTTGCAGTAACCATTTTCTTGTTTCGTTTTACTCTGTTTTCTCCTATATGGATACATGTAGTTGGAACTCTAATCAAACACGGTTTGTGCTAGCTCTTTGAAACTTGGCACAATAATGTAGTTCCAATTTCTATCGCTATGGTTTGTGTGCTATTGAAGTAGCCCCAAGAAGGGGCTGACGAGAAACCCTTTCATTGAAAGGGGTTGCCAAGCTTCCAAAAAACTACGAGTTTCCTGAAATCTCAGCAAACATTTTTTCACCCAATCTTGTTGATACTTGCAGGTAGTGATCAGTACACGAATCTCACTTGGCTCACCAAATTTCGTTCTTCTAGGTTAAACCGTTCCTTTGCAGTAACCATTTCATCTTTAGGTTTCACTCTGTTTTCTCCTATATGGATACATGTAGTTGGAAATCTAAATCAAACACGGTATGTGCTAGCTCTTTGAAACTTGGCACAATAATGTAGTTCCAAGTTCTATCGCTATGGTTTGTGTGCTATTGAAGTAGCCCCAAGCAGAGGACTGACGAGAATCCCTTTCATTGAAAGGGGTTGCCAAGCTTCCAAAAAACTACGAGTTTCCTGAAATCTCAGCAACACTTTTTCACCCAATCTTGATGATACTTTCCATTTAATGATCAGTACACCAATCCCACTTGGCTCACCAAATTTCGTTCTTCTAGGTTAAACCGTTCCTTTTGCAGTAACCGTTTCATGTTTAGATTTCACTCTGTTTTCTCCTATATGGATACATGTACTTGGAACTCTATATCAAAACACGGTTTGTGCTAGCTCTTTGAAACTTGGCGCAATAATGTAGTTCCAAGTTCTATCGCTATGGTTTGTGTGCTATTGAAGTAGCCCCAAGCAGAGACTTTCGAGAAACCCTTTCATTGAAACGGGTTGCCTAGCTTCCAAAAAACTACGAGTTTCCTGAAATCTCAGCAAACATTTTTTCACCCAATCTTGATGATACTTGCAGGTAGTGATCAGTACACGAATCTCACGTGGCTCACTAAATTTCGTTCTTCTAGGTTAAAACCGTTCCTTTGTAGTAACCGTTTTTCATGTTTAGGTTTCACTCTGTTTTCTCCTATATGGATACATGTAGTTCGAACTCTAAATCAAACACGGTTTGTGCTAGCTCTTTGAAACTTGGCACAATAATATAGTTCCAATTCTATCGCTATGGTTTGTGTGCTATTGAAGTAGCCCCAAGCAGAGACTGACGAGAATCCCTTTCATTGAAAGGGGTTGCCAAGCTTCCAAAAAACTACGACTTTCTGAAATCTCAGCAAACATTTTTTCACCCAATCTTGATGATACATCATTTAATGATCAGTACACCAATCCCACTTGGCTCACCAAATTTCGTTCTTCTAGTTAAACCGTTCCTTTGCAGTAACCGTTTTCATGTTCAGGTTTCACTCTGTTTTCTCCTATATGGATACATGTAGTTGGAACTCTAAATCAAACACGGTTTGTGCTAGCTCTTTGAAACTTGGCACAATAATGTAGTTCCAAGTTCTATCGCTATGGTTTGTGTGCTATTGAAGTAGCCCCCAAGAAGGGCTGACGAGAAACCCTTTCATTGAAAGGGGTTGCCAAGCTTCCAAAAACTACGAGTTTCCTGAAATCTCAGCAAACATTTTTCACCCAATCTTGTTGATACTTGCAGGTAGTGATCAGTACACGAATCTCACTTGGCTCACCAAATTTCGTTCTTCTAGGTTTAACCATTCTTTGCAGTAACCATTTTCATCTTTAGGTTCACTCTGTTTTCTCCTATATGGATACATGTAGTTGGAAATCTAAATCAACCACGGTATATGCTAGCTCTTTGAAACTTGGCACAATAATGTAGTTCCAAGTTCTATCGCTATGGTTTGTGTGCTATTGAAGTAGCCCCAAGCAGAGACTGACAAGAATCCCTTTCATTGAAAGGGGTTGCCAAGCTTCCAAAAAACTACGAAATTCCTGAAATCTCAGCAAACATTTTTTCACCCAATCTTGATGATACATCCATTTAATGATCAGTACACCAATCCCACTTGTCTCACCATTTCGTTCTCTAGGTTAAACCGTTCCTTTGCAGTAACCGTTTACATGTTAGGGTTTCACTCTGTTTTCTCCTATATGGATACATGTAGTTGGAACTCTAAATCAAACACAGTTTGTGCTAGCTCTTTGAAACTTGGCACAATAATGTAGTTCCAAGTTCTATCGCTATGGTTTGTGTGCTATTGAAGTAGCCCAAGCAGAGACTGACGAGAATCCTTTCATTGAAAGGGGTTGCCAAGCTTCCAAAAAACTACAAGTTTCCTGAAATCTCAGCAAACACTTTTTCACCCAATCTTGATGATACTTCCATTTAATGATCAGTACACCAATCCCACTTGGCTCACCAAATTTCGTTCTTCTAGGTTAAACCGTTCCTTTGCAGTAACCGTTTTCATGTTTAGATTTCACTCTGTTTTCTCCTATATGGATACATGTACTTGGAACTCTAAATCAAACACGGTTTGTGCTAGCTCTTTGAAACTTGGCGCAATAATGTAGTTCCAAGTTCTATCGCTATGGTTTTGTGTGCTATTGAAGTAGCCCAAGCAGAGACTTTCGAGAAACCCTTTCATTGAAAGGGGTTGCCAAGCTTCCAAAAACTACGAGTTTCCTGAAATCTCAGCAAACATTTTTTCACCCAATCTTGATGATACTTGCAGGTAGTGATCAGTACACGAATCTCACGTGGCTCACTAAATTTCGTTCTTCTAGGTTAAACCGTTCCTTTGCAGTAACCGTTTTCATGTTTAGGTTTCACTCTGTTTTTCTCCTATATGGATACATGTAGTTGGAACTCTAAATCAAACACGGTTTGTGCTAGCTCTTTGAAACTTGGCACAATAATGTAGTTCCAATTCTATCGCTATGGTTTGTGTGCTATTGAAGTAGCCCAAGCAGAGACTTTCGAGAATCCCTTTCATTGAAAGGGGTTGCCAAGCTTCCAAAAAAACTACAGTTTCCTGAAATCTCAGCAAACATTTTTTCACCCAATCTTGATGATACATCATTTAATGATCAGTACACCAATCCCACTTGGCTCACCAAATTTCGTTCTTCTAGGTTAAACCGTTCCTTTGCAGTAACCGTTTTCATGTTCAGGTTTCACTCTGTTTTCTCCTATATGGATACATGTAGTTGGAACTCTAAATCAAACACGGTTTGTGCTAGCTCTTTGTAACTTGGCACAATAAGTAGTTCCAAGTTCTATCGCTATGGTTTGTGTGCTATTGAAGTAGCCCCAAGCAGAGACTGACGAGAATCCCTTTCATTGAATAGGTTGCCAAGCTTCCAAAAAACTACGAGTTCCTGAAATCTCAGCAAACATTTTTTCACCCCAATCTTGATAATACTTACAGGTAGTGATCAGTACACCAATCCCACTTGGCTCACCAAATTTCGTTCTTCTAGGTTAAACCGTTCCTTTGCAGTAACCGTTTTCATGTTTAGGTTTCACTCTGTTTTCTCCTATATGGATACATGTAGTTGGAACTCTAAATCAAACACGGTTTCTGCTAGCTCTTTGAAACTTGGCACAATAATGTAGTTCAAGTTCTATCGCTATGGTTTGTGTGCTATTGAAGTAGCCCCAAGCAGAGACTGACGAGAATCCCTTTCATTGAAAGGGGTTGCCAAGCTTCCAAAAAACTACGAGTTTCCTGAAATCTCAGCAAACATTTTTCACCCAATCTTGATGATACTTCCATTTAATGATCAGTACACCATTCCCACTTGGCTCCCAAATTTCGTTCTTCTAGGTTAAACCGTTCCTTTGCAGTAACCATTTTCATGTTTTGGTTTCACTCTGTTTTCTCCTATATGGATACATGTACTTGGAACTCTAAATCAAACACGGTTTGTACTAGCTCTTTGAAACTTGGCACAATAATGTAGTTCCAAGTTCTAACGCTATGGTTTGTGTGCTATTGAAGTAGCCCAAGCAGAGACTGACGAGAATCCCTTCATTGAAAGGGGTTGCCAAGCTTCAAAAAACTACGAGTTTCCTGAAATCTCAGCAAACATTTGTTCACCCAATCTTGATGAAACTTGCAGGTAGTGATCAGTACACGAATCTCCCGTGGCTCACTAAATTTCGTTCTTCTAGGTGAAACCGTTCCTTTGCAGTAACCTTTTTCATGTTTAGGTTTCACTCTGTTTTCTCCTATATGGATACATGTAGTTGGAACTCTAAATCAAACACGGTTTCTGCTAGCTCTTTGAAACTTGGCACAATAATGTAGTTTCCAAGTTCTATCCCTAGGGTTTGTGTGCTATTGAAGTAGCCCCAAGCAGAGACTGACGAGAATCCCTTTCATTGAAAGGGGTTGCCAAGCTTCCAAAAACTACGAGTTTCCTGTAATCTCATCAAACATTTTTTCACCCAATCTTGATGATACTTCCATTTAATGATCAGTACACCATTCCCACTTGGCTCACCAAATTTCGTTCTTCTAGGTTAAACCGTTCCTTTGCAGTAACCATTTTCATGTTTTGGTTTCACTCTGTTTTCTCCTATATGGATACATGTACTTGGAACTCTAAATCATACACGGTTTGTACTAGCTCTTTGAAACTTGGCACAATAATGTAGTTCCAAGTTCTATCGCTATGGTTTGTGTGCTATTGAAGTAGCCCCAAGCAGAGACTGACGAGAATCCCTTTCATTGAAAGGGGTTGCCAAGCTTCCAAAAAACTACGAGTTTCCTGAAATCTCAGCAAACATTTTTCACCCAATCTTGATGATACTTGCAGGTAGTGATCAGTACACGAATCTCCCGTGGCTCACTAAATTTCGTTCTTCTAGGTTAAACCGTTCCTTTGCAGTAACCTTTTTCATGTTTAGGTTTCACTCTGTTTTCTCCTATATGGATACATGTAGTTGGAACTCTAAATCAAACACGGTTTGTGCTAGCTCTTTGAAACTTGGCACAATAATGTAGTTCCAAGTTCTATCGCTATGGTTTGTGTGCTATTGAAGTAGCCCCAAGCAGAGACTGACGAGAATCCCTTTCATTGAAAGGGGTTGCCAAGCTTCCAAAAAACTACGAGTTTCCTGTAATCTCATCAAACATTTTTTCACCCAATCTTGATGATACTTGCAGGTAGTGATCACGACACAAATCTCACTTGGCTCACTAAATTTCGTTCTTCTAGGTTTAACCGTTCCTTTGCAGTAAACCATTTTCTTGTTTCGGTTTATCTCTGTTTTCTCCTATATGGATACATGTAGTTGGAACTCTAAATCAAACACGGTTTGTGCTAGCTCTTTGAAACTTGGCACAATAATGTAGTTCCAATTCCTATCGCTATGGTTTGTGTGCTATTGAAGTAGCCCCAAGAAGGGGCTGACGAGAAACCTTTCATTGAAAGGGGTTGCCAAGCTTCCAAAAACTACGAGTTTCCTGAAATCTCAGCAAACATTTTTTCACCCAATCTTGTTGATACTTGCAGGTAATGATCAGTACACTAATCTCACTTGGCTCACAAAATTTCGTTCTTCTAGGTTAAACCGTTCCTTTGCAGGTAACCATTTTCATCTTTAGGTTTCACTCTGTTTTGTCCTATATGGATACATGTAGTTGGAAATCTAAATCAAACACGGTATGTGCTAGCTCTTTGAAACTTGGCACAATAATGTAGTTCCAAGTTCTATCGCTATGGTTTGTGTGCTATTGAAGTAGCCCCAAGCAGAGACTGACGAGAATCCCTTTCATTGAAAGGGGTTGCCAAGCTTCCAAAAAACTACGAGTTTCCTGAAATCTCAGCAAACACTTTTTCACACCAATCT
>NW_027551920.1:0-63643 GCF_045843805.1 Urocitellus parryii | reverse complement strand
TGTGTTCCAAGTTCTATCGCTATGGTTTTTGTCCTATTGAAGTAGCCCCAAGCAGAGACTGACGAGAATCACATTCATTGGAAGGGGTTTGAAAAAGCTTCCAAAAAAATACGAGTTTCCTGAAATCTCAGCAAACATTTTTTCACCCAATCTTGATGATACTGGCAGGTAATGATCAGTACACCAGTCCCACTTGGCTCACCAAACTTCGTTCTCTAGGTTAAACCGTTCCTTTGCAGTAAGCGTTTTCATGTTTAGGTTTCACTCTGTTTTCTCCTATATGGATACATGTAGTTGGAACACTAAATCAAACACGGTTTGTGCTAGCTCTTGAAACTTGGCACAATAATGTAGTTCCAAGTTCTATCACTATGGTTTGTGTCCTATTGAAGTAGCCCCAAGCAGAGACTGACGAGAATTACATTCATTGGAAGGGGTTGCCAAGCTTCCAAAAAACTACGAGTTTCCTGAAATCTCAGCAAACATTTTTTCACCCAATCTTGATGATACTTGCAGGTAATGATCAGTACACCAGTCCCACTTAGCTCACCAAATTTCGTTCTTCTAAGTTAAACTGTTCCTTTGCAGTAACCGTTTTCATGTTTAGGTTTCACTCTGTTTTCTCCTATATGGATACATGCATTTGGAACTCTAAATCAAACACGGTTTCTTTTAGCTCTTTGAAACTTGGCACAATAATGTAGTTCCAAGTTCTATCTCTATGGTTTGTGTCCTATTGAAGTAGCCCCCAAGCAGAGACTTACGAGAATTACATTCATTGGAAGGGGTTGCCAAGCTTCCATAAAACTACGAATTTCCTGAAATCTCAGCAAACATTTTTTCACCCAATCTTGATGATACTTGCAGGTAATGATCAGTACACCAGTCCCACTTGGCTCACCAAACTTCCTTCTTCTAGGTTAAACCGTTCCTTTGCAGTAACCGTTTTCATGTTTAGATTTCACTCTGTTTTCTCCTATATGGATACATGTAGTTGGAACTCTAAATCAAACGCGCTTTGTGCTAGCTCTTTGAAACTTGGCACAATAATGTAGTTCCAAGTTCTATCTCTATGGTTTGTGTCCTATTGAAGTAGCCCCAAGCAGAGACTTACGAGAATTACATTCATTGGAAGGGGTTGCCAAGCTTCCAAAAAACTACGAGTTTCCTGAAATCTCAGCAAACATTTTTTCACCCAATCTTTATGATACTTGCAGGTAATGATCAGTCCACCAGTCCCACTTGGCTCACCAAATTTCGTTCTTCTAGGTTAAACCGTTCCTTTGCAGTAACCGTTTTCATGTTTAGGTTTCACTCTGTTTTCTCCTATATGGATACATGTAGTTGGAACTCTAAATCAAACACAGTTTCTGTTAGCTCTTTGAAACTTGGCACAATAATGTAGTTCCAAGTTCTATCTCTATGGTTTGTGTCCTATTGAAGTAGCCCCCAAGCAGAGACTGACGAGAATCTCATTCATTGGAAGGGGTTCCCAAGCTTCCAATATACTACGAGTTTCCTGAAATCTCAGCAAACATTTTTTCACCCTATCTTGATGATACTTGCAGGTAATGATCAGTACACCAGTCCCACTTGGCTCGCCAAATTTCGTTCTTCTAGGGTTAAACCGTTCCTTTGCAGTAACCGTTTTCATGTTTAGGTTTCACTCTGTTTTCTCCTATATGGATACATGTAGTTGGAACTCTAAATCAAACACGGTTTGTGCTAGCTCTTTGAAACTTGGCACAATAATGTAGTTCCAAGTTCTATCGCTATGGTTTTTGTCCTATTGAAGTAGCCCCAAGCAGAGACTGACGAGAATCACATTCATTGGAAGGGGTTGAAAAGCTTCCAAAAAAATACGAGTTTCCTGAAATCTCAGCAAACATTTTTTCACCCAATCTTGATGATACTGGCAGGTAATGATCAGTACACCAGTCCCACTTGGCTCACCAAACTTCGTTCTTCTAGGTTAAACCGTTCCTTTGCAGTAAGCGTTTTCATGTTTAGGTTTCACTCTGTTTTCTCCTATATGGATACATGTAGTTGGAACACTAAATCAAACACGGTTTGTGCTAGCTCTTTGAAAACTTGGCACAATAATGTAGTTCCAAGTTCTATCGCTATGGTTTGTGTCCTATTGAAGTAGCCCCAAGCAGAGACTGACGAGAATTACATTCATTGGAAGGGGTGCCAAGCTTCCAAAAAACTACGAATTTCCTGATATCTCAGCAAACATTTTTCACCCAATCTTGATGGTACTGTAAGGTAATGATCAGTACACCAATCCCACTTGGCTCACCAAATTTCGTTCTTCTAGGTTAAACCGTTCCTTTGCAGTAACCGTTTTTCATGTTTAGGTTTCACTCTGTTTTCTCCTATATGGATACATGTAGTTGGAACTCTAAATCAAACACGGTTTGTGCTAGCTCTTTGAAACTTGGAACAATAATGTAGTTCCAAGTTTTATCGCTATGGTTTGTGTCCTATTGAAGTAGCCCCAAGCAGAGACTTACGAGAATTACATCCATTGGAAGGGGTTGCCAAGCTTCCATAAAACTACGAGTTTCCTGAAATCTCAGCAAACATTTTTTCACCCAATCTTGATGATACTTGCAGGTAATGATCAGTACACCAGTCCCACTTGGCTCACCAAACTTCGTTCTTCTAGGTTAAACCGTTCCCTTGCAGTAACCATTTTCATGTTTAGGTTTCACTCTGTTTTCTCCTATATGGATACATGTAGTTGGAACTATAATCAAACACGGTTTGTGCTAGCTCTTTGAAACTTGGCACAATAATGTAGTTCCAAGATCTATCGCTATGGTTTGTGTCCCATTGAAGTAGCCCCAAGCCGAGACTGACGAGAATCACATTCATTGGAAGGGGTTGCCAAGCTTCCAAAAAACTAAGAGTTTCCTGAAATCTCAGCAAACATTTTTTCACCCAATCTTGATGATACATGCAGGTAATGATCAGTACAGGAGTCCCACTTGGCTCACCAAATTTCGTTCTTCTAGGTTAAACCGTTCCTTTGCAGTAACCGTTTTCATGTTTAGGTTTCACTCTGTTTTCTCCTATATGGATACATGCAGATGGAACTCTAAATCAAACACGGTTTGTGCTAGCTCTTTGAAACTTGGCACATTAATGTAGTTCCAAGTTCTATCGCTATGGTTTGTGTCCTATTGAAGTAGCCCCAAGCAGAGACTGACGAGAATCACTTTCATTGAAAGGGGTTGCCAAGCTTCCAAAAAACTACGAGTTTCCTGAAATCTCAGCAAACATTTTTTCACCCAATCTTGATGATACTGGCAGGTAATGATCAGTACACCAGTCCCACTTGGCTCACCAAATTTCGTTCTTCTAGGTTAAACTGTTCCTTTGCAGTAACCGTTTTCATGTTTAGGTTTCACTCTGTTTTCTCCTATATGGATACATGTAGTTGGAACTCTAAATCAAACACGGTTTGTGCTAGCTCTTTGAAACTTGGCACAATAATGTAGTTCCAAGTTCTATCGCTATGGTTTGTGTCCTATTGAAGTAGCCCCAAGCAGAGACTGAGGAGAATCACTTCCATTCAAAGGGGTTGCCAAGCATCCGAAAAACTACGAGTTTCCTGCAATCTCAGCAAACATTTTTTCACCCAATCTTGATGATACTTGCAGGTAATGATCAGTACTCCAGTCCCACTTGGCTCACCAAATTTCGTTCTTCTACGTTAAACCGTTCCTTTGCAGTAACCGTTTTCATGTTTAGGTTTCACTCTGTTTTCTCCTATATGGATACATGCAGATGGAACTCTAAATCAAACACGGTTTGTGCTAGCTCTTTGAAACTTGGCACATTAATGTAGTTCCAAGTTCTATCGCTATGGTTTGTGTCCTATTGAAGTAGCCCCAAGCAGAGACTGACGAGAATCACATTCATTCAAAGGGGTTGCCAAACTTCCAAAAAACTACGAGTTTCCTGAAATCTGAGCAAACATTTTTCACCCAATCTTGATGATACTTGCAGGTAATGATCAGTACACCAGTCCCACTTGGCTCACCAAACTTCGTTCTTCTAGGTTAAACCGTTCCTTTGCGGTAACCGTTTTCATGTTTAGGTTTCACTCTGTTTTCTCCTATATGGATACATGTATTTGGAACTCTAAATCAAACACGGTTTGTGCTAGCTCTTTGAAACTTGGCACAATATTGTAGTTCCAAGTTCTATCGCTATGGTTGTGTCCTATTGAAGTAGCCCCAAGCAGAGACTGACGAGAATCACATTCATTGGAAGGGGTTGAAAAGCTTCCAAAAAAATACGAGTTTCCTGAAATCTCAGCAAACATTTTTTCACCCAATCTTGATGATACTGGCAGGTAATGATCAGTACACCAGTCCCACTTGGCTCACCAAACTTCGTTCTTCTAGGTTAAACCGTTCCTTTGCAGTAAGCGTTTTCATGTTTAGGTTTCACTCTGTTTTCTCCTATATGGATACATGTAGTTGGAACACTAAATCAAACACGGTTTGTGCTAGCTCTTTGAAACTTGGCACAATAATGTAGTTCCAAGTTCTATCGCTATGGTTTGTGTCCTATTGAAGTAGCCCCAAGCAGAGACTGACGAGAATCACATTCATTTAAAGGGGTTGCCAAGCTTCCAAAAAACTACGAATTTCCTGACTTCTCAGCAAACATTTTTTCACCCAATCTTGATGGTACTGGCAGGTAATGATCAGTACACCAGTCCCACTTGGCTCACCAAATTTCGTTCTTCTAGGTTAAACCGTTCCTTTGCAGTAACCGTTTTCATGTTTAGGTTTCAATCTGTTTTCTCCTATATGGATACATGTAGTTGGAACTCTAAATCAAACACTTTTTGTGCTAGCTCTTTGAAACTTGGCACAATAATGTAGTTCCAAGTTCTATCGCTATGGTTTGTGTCCTATGGAAGTAGCCCCAAGCAGAGACTGACGAGAATCACATTCATGTAAAGGGGTTGCCAAGCTTCCCAAAAACTACGAATTTCTTGATATCTCAGCAAACATTTTTTCACCCAATCTTGATGGTACTGGCAGGTAATGATCAGTACACCAATCCCACTTGGCTCACCAAATTTCGTTCTTCTAGGTTAAACCGTTCCTTTGCAGTAACCGTTTTCATGTTTAGGTTTCACTCTGTTTTCTCCTATATGGATACATGTAGTTGGAACTCTAAATCAAACAAGGTTTGTGCTAGCTCTTTGAAACTTGGCACAATAATGTAGTTCCAAGTTCTATCGCTATGGTTTTTGTCCTATTGAAGTAGCCCCAAGCAGAGACTGACGAGAATCACATTCATTGGAAGGGGTTGAAAAGCTTCCAAAAAAATACGAGTTTCCTGAAATCTCAGCAAACATTTTTTCACCCAATCTTGATGATACTGGCAGGTAATGATCAGTACACCAGTCCCACTTGGCTCACCAAACTTCGTTCTTCTAGGTTAAACAGTTCCTTTGCAGTA
This sequence comes from Urocitellus parryii, assembly GCF_045843805.1. Lineage (NCBI taxonomy): Eukaryota > Metazoa > Chordata > Mammalia > Rodentia > Sciuridae > Urocitellus > Urocitellus parryii. The sequence continues at coordinate 58,153 of NW_027551920.1, read as the reverse complement.
ACCGTTTCCATGTTTAGGTTTCACTCTGTTTTCTCCTATATGGATACATGCAGTTGGAACTCTAAATCAAACACGGTTTGTGCTAGCTCTTTGAAACTTGGCACAATAATGTAGTTCCAAGTTCTATCTCTATGGTTTGTGTCCTATTGAAGTAGCCCCAAGCAGAGACTTACGAGAATTACATTCATTGGAAGGGGTTGCCAAGCTTCCAAAAAACTACGAGTTTCCTGAAATCTCAGCAAACATTTTTTCACCCAATCTTGATGATACTTGCAGGTAATGATCAGTACACCAGTCCCACTTGGCTCACCAAACTTCGTTCTTCTAGGTTAAAACCGTTCCTTTGCAGTAACCGTTTTCATGTTTAGGTTTCACTCTGTTTTCTCCTATATGGATACATGTAGTTGGAACTCTAAATGAAACACGGTTTGTGCTAGCTCTTTGAAACTTGGCACAACAATGTAGTTCCAAGTTCTATCGCTATGGTTTGTGTCCTATTGAAGTAGCCCCAAGCAGAGACTGACGAGAATCACTTTCATTGAAAGGGGTTGCCAAGCTTCCAAAAAACTACGAGTTTCCTGAAATCTCAGCAAACATTTTTTCACCCAATCTTGATGATACTTGCAGGTAATGATCAGTACACCAGTCCCACTTGGCTCACCAAATTTCGTACTTCTAGGTTAAACCGTTACTTTGCAGTAACCGTTTTCATGTTTAGATTTCACTCTGTTTTCTCCTATATGGATACATGTATTTGGAACTCTAAATCAAACACGGTTTCTGTTAGCTCTTTGAAACTTGGCACAATAATGTAGTTACAAGTTCAATCGCTATGGTTTGTGTCCTATTGAAGTAGCCCCAAGCAGAGACTGACGAGAATCACATTCATTTAAAGGGGTTGCCAAGCTTCCAAAAATCTACGAATTTCCTGATATCTCAGCAAACATTTTTTCACCCAATCTTGATGGTACTGGCAGGTAATGATCAGTACACCAATCCCACTTGGCTCACCAAATTTCGTTCTTCTAGGTTAAACCGTTCCTTTGCAGTAACCGTTTTCATGTTTAGGTTTCACTCTGTTTTCTCCTATATGGATACATGTAGTTGGAACTCTAAATCAAACACGGTTTGTGCTAGCTCTTTGAAACTTGGAACAATAATGTAGTTCCAAGTTTTATCGCTATGGTTTGTGTCCTATTGAAGTAGCCCCAAGCAGAGACTTACGAGAATTACATCCATTGGAAGGGGTTGCCAAGCTTCCATAAAACTACGAGTTTCCTGAAATCTCAGCAAACATTTTTTCACCCAATCTTGATGATACTTGCAGGTAATGATCAGTACACCAGTCCCACTTGGCTCACCAAACTTCGTTCTTCTAGGTTAAACCGTTCCCTTGCAGTAACCGTTTTCATGTTTAGGTTTCTCTCTGTTTTCTCCTATATGGATACATGTAGTTGGAACTATAATCAAACACGGTTTGTGCTAGCTCTTTGAAACTTGGCACAATAATGTAGTTCCAAGATCTATCGCTATGGTTTGTGTCCTATGGAAGTAGCCCCACGCCGAGACTGACGAGAATTACATTCATTGGAAGGGGTTGCCAAGCTTCCATAAAACTACGAATTTCCTGAAATCTCAGCAAACATTTTTTCACCCAATCTTGATGATACTTGCAGGTAAAGATCAGTACACCAGTCCCACTTGGCTCACCAAACTTCGTTCTTCTAGGTTAAACCGTTCCTTTGCAGTAACCGTTTTCATGTTTAGATTTCACTCTGTTTTCTCCTATATGGATACATGTAGTTGGAACTCTAAATCAAACGCGCTTTGTGCTAGCTCTTTGAAACTTGGCACAATAATGTAGTTCGAAGTTCTATCGCTATGGTTTGTGTCTTATGGAAGTATCCCCACGCAGAGTCTGACGAGAATCACTTTCATTGAAAGGGGTTGCCAAGCTTCCAAAAAACTACGAATTTCCTGAAATCTCAGCAAACATTTTTTCACCCAATCTTGATAGTACTGGCAGGTAATGATCAGTACACCAGTCCCACTTGGCTCACCAAATTTCGTTCTTCTAGGTTAAACCGTTCCTTTGCAGTAACCGTTTTCATGTTTAGGTTTCACTCTGTTTTCTCCTATATGGATACATGTAGTTGGAACTCTAAATCAAACACGGTTTGTGCTAGCTCTTTGAAACTTGGCACAATAATGTAGTTCCAAGTTCTATCGCTATGGCTTTGTCCTATTGAAGTAGCCCCAAGCAGAGACTGACGAGAATCACATTCATTGGAAGGGGTTGAAAAGCTTCCAAAAAAATACGAGTTTCCTGAAATCTCAGCAAACATTTTTTCACCCAATCTTGATGATACTGGCAGGTAATGATCAGTACACCAGTCCCACTTGGCTCACCAAACTTCGTTCTTCTAGGTTAAACCGTTCCTTTGCAGTAAGCGTTTTCATGTTTAGGTTTCACTCTGTTTTCTCCTATATGGATACATGTAGTTGGAACACTAAATCAAACACGGTTTGTGCTAGCTCTTTGAAACTTGGCACAATAATGTAGTTCCAAGTTCTATCGCTATGGTTTGTGTCCTATTGAAGTAGCCCCAAGCAGAGACTGACGAGAATTACATTCATTGGAAGGGGTTGCCAAGCTTCCAAAAAACTACGAGTTTCCTGAAATCTCAGCAAACATTTTTTCACCCAATCTTGATGATACTTGCAGGTAATGATCAGTACTCCAGTCCCACTTAGCTCACCAAATTTCGTTCTTCTAAGTTAAACTGTTCCTTTGCAGTAACCGTTTTCATGTTTAGGTTTCACTCTGTTTTCTCCTATATGGATACATGCATTTGGAACTCTAAATCAAACACGGTTTTCTTTTAGCTCTTTGAAACTTGGCACAATAATGTAGTTCCAAGTTCTATCTCTATGGTTTGTTGTCCTATTGAAGTAGCCCAAGCAGAGACTTACGAGAATTACATTCATTGGAAGGGTTGCCAAGCTTCCATAAAACTACGAATTTCCTGAAATCTCAGCAAACATTTTTTCACCCAATCTTGATGATACTTGCAGGTAATGATCAGTACACCAGTCCCACTTGGCTCACCAAACTTCGTTCTTCTAGGTTAAACCGTTCCTTTGCAGTAACCGTTTTCATGTTTAGGTTTCACTCTGTTTTCTCCTATATGGATACATGTAGTTGGAACTCTAAATGAAACACGGTTTGTGCTAGCTCTTTGAAACTTGGAACAATAATGTAGTTCCAAGTTTTATCGCTATGGTTTGTGTCCTATTGAAGTAGCCCCAAGCAGAGACTTACGAGAATTACATCCATTGGAAGGGGTTGCCAAGCTTCCATAAAACTACGAGTTTCCTGAAATCTCAGCAAACATTTTTTCACCCAATCTTGATGATACTTGCAGGTAATGATCAGTACACCAGACCCACTTGGCTCACCAAACTTCGTTCTTCTAGGTTAAACCGTTCCCTTGCAGTAACCGTTTTCATGTTTAGGTTTCTCTCTGTTTTCTCCTATATGGATACATGTAGTTGGAACTATAATCAAACACGGTTTGTGCTAGCTCTTTGAAACTTGGCACAATAATGTAGTTCCAAGATCTATCGCTATGGTTTGTGTCCTATTGAAGTAGCCCCAAGCAGAGACTGACGAGAATTACATTCATTGGAAGGGGTTGCCAAGCTTCCATAAAACTACGAATTTCCTGAAATCTCAGCAAACATTTTTTCACCCAATCTTGATGATACTTGCAGGTAATGATCAGTACACCAGTCCCACTTGGCTCACCAAACTTCCTTCTTCTAGGTTAAACCGTTCCTTTGCAGTAACCGTTTTCATGTTTAGATTTCACTCTGTTTTCTCCTATATGGATACATGTAGTTGGAACTCTAAATCAAACGCGCTTTGTGCTAGCTCTTTGAAACTTGGCCCAATAATGTAGTTCGAAGTTCTATCGCTATGGTTTGTGTCTTATGGAAGTATCCCCACGCAGAGTCTGACGAGAATCACTTTCATTGAAAGGGTTGCCAAGCTTCCAAAAAACTACGAATTTCCTGAAATCTCAGCAAACATTTTTTCACCCAATCTTGATAGTACTGGCAGGTAATGATCAGTACACCAATCCCACTTGGCTCACCAAATTTCGTTCTTCTAGGTTAAACAGTTCCTTTGCAGTAACCGTTTCCATGTTTAGGTTTCACTCTGTTTTCTCCTATATGGATACATGTAGTTGGAACTCTAAATCAAACACGGTTTGTGCTAGCTCTTTGAAACTTAGCACAATAATGTAGTTCCAAGTTCTATCTCTATGGTTTGTGTCCTATTGAAGTAGCCCCAAGCAGAGACTTACGAGAATTACATTCATTGGAAGGGGTTGCCAAGCTTCCAAAAAACTACGAGTTTCCTGAAATCTCAGCAAACATTTTTTCACCCAATCTTGATGATACTTGCAGGTAATGATCAGTACACCAGTCCCACTTGGCTCACCAAATTTCGTTCTTCTAGGTTAAACCGTTCCTTTGCAGTAACCGTTTTCATGTTTAGGTTTCACTCTGTTTTCTCCTATATGGATACATGTAGTTGGAACTCTAAATCAAACACGGTTTGTGCTAGCTCTTTGAAACTTGGCACAATAATGTAGTTCCAAGTTCTATCACTATGGTTTGTGTCCTATTGAAGTAGCCCCAAGCAGAGACTGACGAGAATCACATTAATTGAAAGGGGTTGCCAAGCTTCCAAAAAACTACGAATTTCCTGAAATCTCAGCAAACATTTTTCACCCAATCTTGATGGTACTGGCAGGTAATGATCAGTACACCAATCCCACTTGGCTCACCAAATTTCGTTCTTCTAGGTTAAACCGTTCCTTTGCAGTAACCGTTTTCATGTTTAGGTTTCACTCTGTTTTCTCCTATATGGATACATGTAGTTGGAACTCTAAATCAAACACGGTTTGTGCTAGCTCTTTGAAACTTGGCACAATAATGTAGTTCCAAGTTCTATCGCTATGGTTTGTGTCCTATTGAAGTAGCCCCAAGCAGAGACTGACGAGAATTACATTCATTGGAAGGGGTTGCCAAGCTTCCAAAAAACTACGAGTTTCCTGAAATCTCAGCAAACATTTTTTCACCCAATCTTGATGATACTCTCAGGTAATGATCAGTACACCAGTCCTATTTGGCTCACCAAATTTCGTTCTTCTAGGTTAAACCGTTCCTTTGCAGTAACCGTTTTCATGTTTAGGTTTCACTCTGTTTTCTCCTATATGGATACATGTAGTTGGAACTCTAAATCAAACACGGTTTCTGTTAGCTCTTTGAAACTTGGCACAATAATGTAGTTCCAATTTCTATCTCTATGGTTTGTGTCCTATTGAAGTAGCCCCAAGCAGAGACTGACGAGAATCACATTCATTGGAAGGGTTCCCAAGCTTCCAAAAAACTACGAGTTTCCTGAAATCTCAGCAAACATTTTTTCACCCTATCTTGATGATACTTGCAGTTAATGATCAGTACACCAGTCCCACTTGGCTCACCAAATTTCGTTCTTCTAGGTTAAACCGTTCCTTTGCAGTAGCGTTTTCATGTTTAGGTTTCACTCTGTTTTTCTCCTTATATGGATACATGTAGTTGGAACTCTAAATCAAACACGGTTTGTGCTAGCTCTTTGAAACTAGGAACAATAATGTAGTTCCAAGTTCTATCGCTATGGTTTGTGTCCTATTGAAGTAGCCCAAGCAGAGACTTACGAGAATTACATTCATTGGAAGGGGTTGCCAAGCTTCCATAAAACTACGAGTTTTCCTGAAATCTCAGCAAACATTTTTTCACCCAATCTTGATGATACTTGCATGTAATGATCAGTACACCAGTCCCACTTGGCTCACCAAACTTCGTTCTTCTAGGTTAAACCGTTCCTTTGCAGTAACCGTTTTCATGTTTAGGTTTCACTCTGTTTTCTCCTATATGGATACATGTAGTTGGAACTCTAAATCAAACACGGTTTGTGCTAGCTCTTTGAAACTTGGCACAATAATGTAGTTCCAAGTTCTATCGCTATGGTTTGTGTCCTATTGAAGTAGCCCCAAGCAGAGACTGACGAGAATCACATTCATTGAAAGGGGTTGCAAGCTTCCAAAAAACTACGAGTTTCCTGAAATCTCAGCAAACATTTTTTCACTCAATCTTGATGATACTCGCAGGTAATGATAAGTACACCAATCCCACTTTGGCTCACCAAATTTCGTTCTTCTAGGTTAAACCGTTCCCTGCAGTAACCGTTTCATGTTTAGGTTTCACTCTGTTTTCTCCTATATGGATACATGTAGTTGGAGACTATAATCAAACACGGTTTGTGCTAGCTCTTTGAAACTTGGCACAATAATGTAGTTACAAGTTCAATCGCTATGGTTTGTGTCCTATTGAAGTAGCCCCAAGCAGAGACTGACGAGAATCACATTCATTTAAAGGGTTGCCAAGCTTCCAAAAAACTACGAATTTTCCTGATATCTCAGCAAACATTTTTTCACCCAATCTTGATGGTACTGTCAGGTAATGATCAGTACACCAATCCCACTTGGCTCACCAAATTTCGTTCTTCTAGGTTAAACCGTTCCCTTTGCTAATAACCGTTTTCATGTTTAGGTTTCACTCTGTTTTCTCTATATGGATACATGTAGTTGGAACTCTAAATTGTGCTAGCTCTTTGAAACTTGGAACAATAATGTAGTTCCAAGTTTTATCGCTATGGTTTGTGTCCTATTGAAGTAGCCCCAAGCAGAGACTTACGAGAATTACATCCATTGGAAGGGGTTGCCAAGCTTCCATAATACTACGAGTTTCCTGAAATCTCAGCAAACATTTTTTCACCCAATCTTGATGATACTTGCAGGTAATGATCAGTACACCAGTCCCACTTGGCTCACCAAACTTCGTTCTTCTAGGTTAAACCGTTCCCTTGCAGTAACCATTTTCATGTTTAGGTTTCACTCTGTTTTCTCCTATATGGATACATGTAGTTGGAACACTAAATCAAACACGGTTTGTGCTAGCTCTTTGAAACTTGGCACAATAATGTAGTTCCAAGTTCTATCGCTATGGATTGTGTCCTATGGAAGTAGCCCCAAGCAGAGACTGAGGAGAATCACATTCATGTAAAGGGGTTGCCAAGCTTCCCAAAAACTACGAAATTCTTGATATCTCAGCAAACATTTTTTCACCCAATCTTGATGGTACTGGCAGGTAATGATCAGTACACCAATCCCACTTGGCTCACCAAATTTCGTTCTTCTAGGTTAAACCGTTCCTTTGCAGTAACCGTTTTCATGTTTAGGTTTCACTCTGTTTTCTCCTATATGGATACATGTAGTTGGAACTCTAAATCAAACAAGGTTTGTGCTAGCTCTTTGAAACTTGGCACAATAATGTAGTTCGAAGTTCTATCGCTATGGTTTTTGTCCTATTGAAGTAGCCCCAAGCAGAGACTGACGAGAATCACATTCATTGGAAGGGGTTGAAAAGCTTCCAAAAAAATACGAGTTTCCTGAAATCTCAGCAAACATTTTTTCACCCAATCTTGATGATACTGGCAGGTAATGATCAGTACACCAGTCCCACTTGGCTCACCAAACTTCGTTCTTCTAGGTTAAACCGTTCCTTTGCAGTAAGCGTTTTCATGTTTAGGTTTCACTCTGTTTTCTCCTATATGGATACATGTAGTTGGAACACTAAATCAAACACGGTTTGTGCTAGCTCTTTGAAACTTGGCACAATATTGTAGTTCCAAGTTCTATCTCTATGGTTTGTGTCCTATTGAAGTAGCCCCAAGCAGAGACTTACGAGAATTACATTAATTGGAAGGGGTTGCCAAGCTTCCATAAAACTATGAATTTCCTGAAATCTCAGCAAACATTTTTTCACCCAATCTTGATGATACTTGCAGGTAATGATCAGTACACCAGTCCCACTTGGCTCACCAAATTTCGTTCTTCTAGGTTAAACTGTTCCTTTGCAGTAACCGTTTTCATGTTTAGGTTTCACTCTGTTTTCTCCTATATGGATACATGTAGTTGGAACTCTAAATCAAACACGGTTTGTGCTAGCTCTTTGAAACTTGGCACAATAATGTAGTTCCAAGTTCTATCGCTATGGTTTGTGTCCTATTGAAGTAGCCCCAAGCAGAGACTGAGGAGAATCACTTTCATTCAAAGGGTTGCCAAGCATCCGAAAAACTACGAGTTTCCTGCAATCTCAGCAAACATTTTTTCACCCAATCTTGATGATACTTGCAGGTAATGATCAGTACACCAGTCCCACTTGGCTCACCAAATTTCGTTCTTCTAGGTTAAACCGTTCCTTTGCAGTAACCGTTTTCATGTTTAGGTTTCACTCTGTTTTCTCCTATATGGATACATGTAGTTGGAACACTAAATCAAACACGGTTTGTGCTAGCTCTTTGAAACTTGGCACAATAATGTAGTTCCAAGTTCTATCGCTATGGATTGTGTCCTATGGAAGTAGCCCCAAGCAGAGACTGACGAGAATCACATTCATGTAAAGGGGTTGCCAAGCTTCCCAAAACTACGAATTTCTTGATATCTCAGCAAACATTTTTTCACCCAATCTTGATGGTACTGGCAGGTAATGATCAGTACACCAATCCCACTTGGCTCACCAAATTTCGTTCTTCTAGGTTAAACCGTTCCTTTGCAGTAACCGTTTTCATGTTTAGGTTTCACTCTGTTTTCTCCTATATGGATACATGTAGTTGGAACTCTAAATCAAACAAGGTTTGTGCTAGCTCTTTGAAACTTGGCACAATAATGTAGTTCGAAGTTCTATCGCTATGGTTTTTGTCCTATTGAAGTAGCCCCAAGCAGAGACTGACGAGAATCACATTCATTAGAAGGGGTTGAAAAGCTTCCAAAAAAATACGAGTTTCCTGAAATCTCAGCAAACATTTTTTCACCCAATCTTGATGATACTGGCAGGTAATGATCAGTACACCAGTCCCACTTGGCTCACCAAACTTCGTTCTTCTAGGTTAAACCGTTCCTTTGCAGTAAGCGTTTTCATGTTTAGGTTTCACTCTGTTTTCTCCTATATGGATACATGTAGTTGGAACACTAAATCAAACACGGTTTGTGCTAGCTCTTTGAAACTTGGCACAATAATGTAGTTCCAAGTTCTATCGCTATGGTTTGTGTCCTATTGAAGTAGCCCCAAGCAGAGACTGACGAGAATTACATTCATTGGAAGGGGTTGCCAAGCTTCCAAAAAACTACGAGTTTCCTGAAATCTCAGCAAACATTTTTTCACCCAATCTTGATGATAGTTGCAGGTAATGATCAGTACACCAGTCCCACTTAGCTCACCAAATTTCGTTCTTCTAAGTTAAACTGTTCCTTTGCAGTAACCGTTTTCATGTTTAGGTTTCACTCTGTTTTCTCCTATATGGATACATGCATTTGGAAACTCTAAATCAAAACACGGTTTCTTTTAGCTCTTTGAAACTTGGCACAATAATGTAGTTCCAAGTTCTATCTCTATGGTTTGTGTCCTATTGAAGTAGCCCCAAGCAGAGACTTACGAGAATTACATTCCATTGGAAGGGGTTGCCAAGCTTCCATAAAACTACGAATTTCCTGAAATCTCAGCAAACATTTTTTCACCCAATCTTGATGATACTTGCAGGTAATGATCAGTACACCAGTCCCACTTGGCTCACCAAACTTCCTTCTTCTAGGTTAAACCGTTCCTTTGCAGTAACCGTTTTCATGTTTAGATTTCACTCTGCTTTCTCCTATATGGATACATGTAGTTGGAACTCTAAATCAAACGCGCTTTGTGCTAGCTCTTTGAACTTGGCACAATAATGTAGTTCCAAGTTCTATCGCTTTGGTTTGTGTCTTATGGAAGTATCCCCACGCAGAGTCTGACGAGAATCACTTTCATTGAAAGGGGTTGCCAAGCTTCCAAAAAACTACGAATTTCCTGAAATCTCAGCAAACATTTTTTCACCCAATCTTGATAGTACTGGCAGGTAATGATCAGTACACCAATCCCACTTGGCTCACCAAATTTCGTTCTTCTAGGTTAAACAGTTCCTTTGCAGTAACCGTTTCCATGTTTAGGTTTCACTCTGTTTTCTCCTATATGGATACATGTAGTTGGAACTCTAAATCAAACACGGTTTGTGCTAGCTCTTTGAAACTTGGCACAATAATGTAGTTCCAAGTTCTATCTCTATGGTTTGTGTCCTATTGAAGTAGCCCCAAGCAGAGACTTACGAGAATTACATTCATTGGAAGGGGTTGCCAAGCTTCCAAAAAACTACGAGTTTCCTGAAATCTGAGCAAACATTTTTCACCCAATCTTGATGATACTTGCAGGTAATGATCAGTCCACCAGTCCACTTGGCTCACCAAATTTCGTTCTTCTAGGTTAAACCGTTCCTTTGCAGTAACCGTTTTCATGTTTAAGTTTCACTCTGTTTTCTCCTATATGGATACATGTAGTTGGAACTCTAAATCAAACACAGTTTCTGTTAGCTCTTTGAAACTTGGCACAATAATGTAGTTCCAAGTTCTATCTCTATGGTTTGTGTCCTATTGAAGTAGCCCCAAGCAGAGACTGACGAGAATCTCATTCATTGGAAGGGGTTCCCAAGCTTCCAATATACTACGAGTTTCCTGAAATCCTCAGCAAACATTTTTTCACCCTATCTTGATGATACTTGCAGGTAATGATCAGTACACCAGTCCCACTTGGCTCGCCAAATTTCGTTCTTCTAGGTTAAACCGTTCCTTTGCAGTAACCGTTTTCATGTTTAGGTTTCACTCTGTTTTCTCCTATATGGATACATGTAGTTGGAACTCTAAATCAAACACGGTTTGTGCTAGCTCTTTGAAACTTGGCACAATAATATAGTTCCAAGTTCTATCGCTATGGTTTTTGTCCTATTGAAGGTAGCCCCAAGCAGAGACTGACGAGAATCACATTCATTGGAAGGGGTTGAAAAGCTTCCAAAAAATACGAGTTTCCTGAAATCTCAGCAAACATTTTTTCACCCAATCTTGATGATACTGGCAGGTAATGATCAGTACACCAGTCCCACTTGGCTCACCAAACTTCGTTCTTCTAGGTTAAACCGTTCCTTTGCAGTAAGCGTTTTCATGTTTAGGTTTCACTCTGTTTTCTCCTATATGGATACATGTAGTTGGAACACTAAATCAAACACGGTTGTGCTAGCTCTTTGAAACTTGGCACAATAATGTAGTTCCAAGTTCTATCGTTATGGTTTGTGTCCTATTGAAGTAGCCCCAAGCAGAGACTGACGAGAATTACATTCATTGGAAGGGGTTGCCAAGCTTCCAAAAAACTACGAGTTTCCTGAAATCTCAGCAAACATTTTTTTCACCCAATCTTTATGATACTTGCAGGTAATGATCAGTACACCAGTCCAACTTGGCTCACCAAATTTCGTTCTTCTAAGTTAAACTGTTCCTTTGCAGTAACCGTTTTCATGTTTAGGTTTCACTCTGTTTTCTCCTATATGGATACATGCATTTGGAACTCTAAATCAAACACGGTTTCTTTTAGCTCTTTGAAACTTGGCACAATAATGTAGTTCCAAGTTCTATCTCTATGGTTGTGTCCTATTGAAGTAGCCCCAAGCAGAGACTGACGAGAATCTCATTCATTGGAAGGGGTTGCCAAGCTTCCATAAAACTACGAATTTCCTGAAATCTCAGCAAACATTTTTTCACCCAATCTTGATGATACTTGCAGGTAATGATCAGTACACCAGTCCCACTTGGCTCACCAAACTTCCTTCTTCTACGTTAAACCGTTCCTTTGCAGTAACCGTTTTCATGTTTAGATTTCACTCTGTTTTCTCCTATATGGATACATGTAGTTGGAACTCTAAATCAAACGCGCTTTGTGCTAGCTCTTTGAAACTTGGCACAATAATGTACTTCCAAGTTCTATCGCTATGGTTTGTGTCTTATGGAAGTATCCCCACGCAGAGTCTGACGAGAATCACTTTCATTGAAAGGGGTTGCCAAGCTTCCAAAAAACTACGAATTTCCTGAAATCTCAGCAAACATTTTTTCACCCAATCTTGATAGTACTGGCAGGTAATGATCAGTACACCAATCCCACTTGGCTCACCAAATTTCGTTCTTCTAGGTTAAACAGTTCCTTTGCAGTAACCGTTTCCATGTTTAGGTTTCACTCTGTTTTCTCCTATATGGATACATGTAGTTGGAACTCTAAATCAAACACGGTTTGTGCTAGCTCTTTGAAACTTGGCACAATAATGTAGTTCCAAGTTCTATCTCTATGGTTTGTGTCCTATTGAAGTAGCCCCAAGCAGAGACTTACGAGAATTACATTCATTGGAAGGGGTGCCAAGCTTCCAAAAAACTACGAGTTTCCTGAAATCTCAGCAAACATTTTTTCACCCAATCTTGATGATACTTGCAGGTAATGATCAGTCCACCAGTCCCACTTGGCTCACCAAATTTTGTTCTTCTAGGTTAAACCGTTCCTTTGCAGTAACCGTTTTCATGTTTAGGTTTCACTCTGTTTTCTCCTATATGGATACATGTAGTTGGAACTCTAAATCAAACACGGTTGTGCTAGCTCTTTGTAACTTGGCACAATAATGCAGCTACAAATTCTATCGCTATGGTTTGTGTACTATTGAAGTAGCCCAAGCAGAGACTGACGAGAATCACATTAATTGGAAGGGGTTCCCAAGCTTCCAAAATACTACGAGTTTCCTGAAATCTCAGCAAACATTTTTTCACCCAATCTTGATGGTACTGGCAGGTAATGATCAGTACACCAATCCCACTTGGGTCACCAAATTACGTTCTTCTAGGTTAAACTGTTCCTTTGCAGTAACCGTTTTCATGTTTAGGTTTCACTCTGTTTTCTCCTATATGGATACATGTAGTTGGAACTCTAAATCAAACACGGTTTGTGCTAGCTCTTTGAAACTTGGCACAATAATGTAGTTCCAAGTTCTATAGCTATGGTTTTTGTCCTATTGAAGTAGCCCCAAGCAGAGACTTACGAGAATTACATTCATTGGAAGGGGTTGCCAAGCTTCCATAAAACTACGAGTTTCCTGAAATCTCAGCAAACACTTTTTCACCCAATCTTGATGATACTTGCAGGTAATGATCAGTACACCAGTCCCACTTGGCTCACCAAACTTCGTTCTTCTAGGTTAAACCGTTACTTTGCAGTAACCGTTTTCATGTTTAGGTTTCACTCTGTTTTCTCCTATATGGATACATGTAGTTGGAACTCTAAATCAAACACGGTTTGTGCTAGCTCTTTGAAACTTGGCACAATAATGTAGTTCCAAGTTCTATCACGATGGTTTGTGTCCTATTCAAGTAGCCCCAAGGAGAGACTGACGAGAATCACATTCATTGGAAGGGGTTCCCAAGCTTCCAAAAAACTACGAATTTCCTGAAATCTCAGCAAACATTTTTTCACCCAACCTTGATAGTATTGGCAGGTAATGATCAGTACACCAATCCCACTTGGCTCACCAAATTTCGTTCTTCTAGGTTAAACAGTTCCTTTGCAGGAACCGTTTCCATGTTTAGGTTTCACTCTGTTTTCTCCTATATGGATACATGTAGTTGGAACTCTAAATCAAACACGGTTTGTGCTAGCTCTTTGAAACTTGGCACAATAATGTAGTTCCAAGTTCTATCTCTATGGTTTGTGTCCTATTGAAGTAGCCCCAAGCAGAGACTTACGAGAATTACATTCATTGGAAGGGGTTGCCAAGCTTCCAAAAAACTACGAGTTTCCTGAAATCTCAGCAAACATTTTTTCACCCAATCTTGATGATACTTGCAGGTAATGATCAGTACACCATTCCCACTTGGCTCACCAAATTTCGTTCTTCTAGGTTAAACCGTTCCTTTGCAGTAACCGTTTTCATGTTTAGGTTTCACTCTGTTTTCTCCTATATGAATACATGTAGTTGGAACTCTAAATCAAACACGGTTTCTGTTAGCTCTTTGAAACTTGGCACAATAATGTAGTTCCAAGTTCTATCTCTATGGTTTGTGTCCTATTGAAGTAGCCCCAAGCAGAGACTGACGAGAATCACATTCATTGGAAGGGGTATCCAAGCTTCCAAAATACTACGAGTTTCCTGAAATCTCAGCAAACATTTTTTCACCCTATCTTGATGATACTTGCAGGTAATGATCAGTACACCATTCCCACTTGGCTCACCAAATTTCGTTCTTCTAGGTTAAACCGTTCCTTTGCAGTAACCGTTTTCATGTTTAGGTTTCACTCTGTTTTCTCCTATATGGATACATGTAGTTGGAACTCTAAATCAAACACGGGTTGTGCTAGCTCTTTGAAACTTGGCACAATAATGCAGCTACAAATTCTATCGCTATGGTTTGTGTCCTATTGAAGTAGCCCCAAGCAGAGACTGACGAGAATTACATACATTGGAAGGGGTTGCCAAGCTTCCAAAAAACTACGAGTTTCCTGAAATCTCAGCAAACATTTTTTCACCCAATCTTGATGATACTTGCAGGTAATGATCAGTACACCAATCCCACTTGGCTGACCAAATTTCGTTCTTCTAGGTTAAACCGTTCCTTTGCAGTAACCGTTTTCATGTTTAGGTTTCACTCTGTTTTCTCCTATATGGATACATGTAGTTGAAACTCTAAATCAAACACGGTTTCTGTTAGCTCTTTGAAACTTGGCACAATAATGTAATTCCAAGTTCTATCTCTATGGTTTGTGTCCTATTGAAGTAGCCCCAAGCAGAGACTGACGAGAATCACATTAATTGGAAGGGGTTCCCAAGCTTCCAAAATACTACGAGTTTCCTGAAATCTCAGCAAACATTTTTTCACCCAATCTTGATGACACTTGCAGGTAATGATCAGTACACCAGTCCCACTTGGCTCACCAAATTTCGTTCTTCTAGGTTAAACCGTTCCTTTGCAGTAACCGTTTTCATGTTTAGGTTTCACTCTGTTTTCTCCTATATGGATTCATGTAGTTGGAACTCTAAATCAAACACGGTTTGTGCTAGCTCTTTGAAACTTGCCACACTAATGCAGTTACAAGTTGTATCGCTATGGATTGTGTCCTATTGAAGTAGCCCCAAGCAGAGAATGACGAGAATCACATTCATTTAAAGGGGTTGCCAAGCTTCCAAAAAACTACGTATTTCCTGATATCTCAGCAAACATTTTTTCACCCAATCTTGATGGTACTGGCAGGTAATGATCAGTACACCAATCCCACTTGGGTCACCAAATTACGTTCTTCTAGGTTAAACCGTTCCTTTGCAGTAACCGTTTTCATGTTTAGGTTTCACTCTGTTTTCTCCTATATGGATACATGTAGTTGGAACTCTAAATCAAACACGGTTTGTGCTAGCTCTTTGAAACTTGGCACAATAATGTAGTTCCAAGTTCTATCGCTATGGTTTTTGTCCTGTTGAAGTAGCCCCAAGCAGAGACTGACAAGAATCACATTCATTGGAAGGGGTTGCCAAGCTTCCAAAAAACTACGAATTTCCTGAAATCTCAGCAAACATTTTTTCACCCAATCTTGATGGTACTGGCAGGTAATAATCAGTACACCAATCACACTTGGCTCACCAAATTTCGTTCTTCTAGGTTAAACCGTTCCTTTGCAGTAACCGTTTTCATGTTTAGGTTTCACTCTGTTTTCTCCTATATGGATACATGTAGTTGGAACTCTAAATCAAACACGGTTTGTGCTAGCTCTTTGAAACTTGGCACAATAATGTAGTTCCAAGTTCTATCGCTATGGTTTGTGTCCTATTGAAGTAGCCCCAAGCAGAGACTTACGAGAATTACATTCATTGGAAGGGTTTGCCAAGCTTCCATAAAACTACGAGTTTCCTGAAATCTCAGCAAACACTTTTTAACCCAATCTTGATGATACTTGCAGGTAATGATCAGTACACCAGTCCCACTTGGCTCACCAAACTTCGTTCTTCTAGGTTAAACCGTTACTTTGCAGTAACCGTTTTCATGTTTAGGTTTCACTCTGTTTTCTCCTATATGGATACATGTAGTTGGAACTCTAAATCAAACACGGTTTGTGCTAGCTCTTTGAAACTTGGCACAATAATGTAGTTCCAAGTTCTATCACTATGGTTTGTGTCCTATTGAAGTAGCCCCAAGCAGAGACTGACGAGAATCACTTTCATTCAAAGGGGTTGCGAAGCTTCCAAAAAACTACGAGTTTCCTGAAATCTCAGCAAACATTTTTTCACCCAATCTTGATGATACTGGCAGGTAATGATCAGTACACCAATCCCACTTGGCTCACCAAATTTCGTTCTTTTAGGTTAAACCGTTCCTTTGCAGTAACCGTTTTCATGTTTAGGTTTCACTCTGTTTTCTCCTATATGGATACATGTAGTTGGAACTCTAAATGAAACACGGTTTGTGCTAGCTCTTTGAAACTTGGCACAATAATGTAATTCCAAGTTCTATCGCTATGGTTTGTGTCCTATGGAAGTAGCCCCAAGCAGAGACTGAGGAGAATCACATTCATTGGAAGGGGTTGCCAAGCTTCCAAAAAACTACGAGTTTCCTGAAATCTCAGCAAACATTTTTTCACCCAATCTTGATGATACTGGCAGGTAATGATAAGTACACCAATCCCACTTGGCTCACCAAATTTCGTTCTTCTAGGTTAAACCGTTCCTTTGCAGTAACCGTTTTCATGTTTAGGTTTCACTCTGTTTTCTCCTATATGGATACATGTAGTTGGAACTCTAAATGAAACACGGTTTGTGCTAGCTCTTTGAAACTTGGCACAATAATGTAGTTCCAAGTTCTATCTCTATGGTTTGTGTCCTATTGAAGTAGCCCCAAGCAGAGACTTACGAGAATTACATACATTGGAAGGGGTTGCCAAGCTTCCAAAAAACTACGAGTTTCCTGAAATCTCAGCAAACATTTTTTCACCCAATCTTGATGATACTTGCAGGTAATGATCAGTACACCAGTCCCACTTGGCTCACCAAACTTCGTTCTTCTAGGTTAAACCGTTACTTTGCAGTAACCGTTTTCATGTTTAGGTTTCACTCTGTTTTCTCCTATATGGATACATGCAGTTGGAACTCTAAATCAAACACGGTTTGTGCTAGCTCTTTGAAACTTGGCACAATAATGTAGTTCCAAGTTCTATCGCTATGGTTTGTGTCCTATTCAAGCAGCCCCAAGCAGAGACTGAGGAGAATCACCTTCATTGGAAGGGGTTGCCAAGCTTCCAAAAAACTACGAGTTTCCTGAAATCTCAGCAAACATTTTTTCACCCAATCTTGATGATACTTGCAGGTAATGATCAGTACACCAATCCCACTTGGCTCACCAAATTTCGTTCTTTTAGGTTAAACCGTTCCTTTGCAGTAACCGTTTTCATGTTTAGGTTTCACTCTGTTTTCTCCTATATGGATACATGTAGTTGGAACTCTAAATGAAACACGGTTTGTGCTAGCTCTTTGAAACTTGGCACAATAATATAGTTATAAGTTCTATCGCTATGGTTTGTGTCCTATGGAAGTAGCCCCAAGCAGAGACTGAGGATAATCACATTCATTGGAAGGGGTTGCCAAGCTTCCAAAAAACTACGAGTTTCCTGAAATCTCAGCAAACATTTTTTCACCCAATCTTGATGATACTGGCAGGTAATGATAAGTACACCAATCCCACTTGGCTCACCAAATTTCGTTCTTCTAGGTTAAACCGTTCCTTTGCAGTAACCGTTTTCATGTTTAGGTTTCACTCTGTTTTCTCCTATATGGATACATGTAGTTGGAACTCTAAATGAAACACGGTTTGTGCTAGCTCTTTGAAACTTGGCACAATAATGTAGTTCCAAGTTCTATCGCTATGGTTTGTGTCCTATTGAAGTAGCCCAAAGCAGAGACTTACGAGAATTACATACATTGGAAGGGGTTGCCAAGCTTCCAAAAAACTACGAGTTTCCTGAAATCTCAGCAAACATTTTTTCACCCAATCTTGATGATACTTGCAGGTAATGATCAGTACACCAATCCCACTTGGCTCACCAAATTTCGTTCTTCTAGGTTAAACAGTTCCTTTGCAGTAACCGTTTTCATGTTTAGGTTTCTCTCTGTTTTCTCCTATATGGATACATGTAGTTGGAACTCTAAATCAAACACGGTTTCTGTTAGCTATTTGAAACTTGGCAAAATAATGTAATTCCAAGTTCTATCTCTATGGTTTGTGTCCTATTGAAGTAGCCCCAAGCAGAGACTGACGAGAATCACATTCATTGGAAGGGGTTCCCAAGCTTCCAAAATACTACGAGTTTCCTGAAATCTCAGCAAACATTTTTTCACCCAATCTTGATGATACTTGCAGGTAATGATCAGTACACCAGTCCCACTTGGCTCACCAAATTTCGTTCTTCTAGGTTAAACCGTTCCTTTGCAGTAACCGTTTTCATGTGTAGGTTTCACTCTGTTTTCTCCTATATGGATACATGTAGTTGGAACTCTAAATCAAACACGGTTTGTGCTAGCTGTTTGAAACTTGGCACAATAATGTAGTTCCAAGTTCTATCGCTATGGTTTGTGTCCTATTGAAGTAGCCCCAAGCAGAGACTTACGAGAATTACATTCATTGGAAGGGGTTGCCACGCTTCCATAAAACTACGAGTTTCCTGAAATCTCAGCAAACACTTTTTCACCCAATCTTGATGATACTTGCAGGTAATGATCAGTACACCAGTCCCACTTGGCTCACCAAACTTCGTTCTTCTAGGTTAAACCGTTACTTTGCAGTAACCGTTTTCATGTTTAGGTTTCACTCTGTTTTCTCCTATATGGATACATGTAGTTGGAACTCTAAATCAAACACGGTTTGTGCTAGCTGTTTGAAACTTGGCACAATAATGTAGTTCCAAGTTCTATCGCTATGGTTTGTGTCCTATTGAAGTAGCCCCAAGCAGAGACTTACGAGAATTACATTCATTGGAAGGGGTATCCAAGCTTCCATAATACTACGAGTTTCCTGAAATCTCAGCAAACATTTTTTCACCCTATCTTGATGATACTTGCAGGTAATGATCAGTACACCATTCCCACTTGGCTCACCAAATTTCGTTCTTCTAGGTTAAACCGTTCCTTTGCAGTAACCGTTTTCATGTTTAGGTTTCACTCTGTTTTCTCCTATATGGATACATGTAGTTGGAACTCTAAATCAAACACGGGTTGTGCTAGCTCTTTGAAACTTGGCACAATAATGCAGCTACAAATTCTATCGCTATGGTTTGTGTCCTATTGAAGTAGCCCCAAGCAGAGACTGACGAGAATTACATACATTGGAAGGGGTTGCCAAGCTTCCAAAAAACTACGAGTTTCCTGAAATCTCAGCAAACATTTTTTCACCCAATCTTGATGATACTTGCAGGTAATGATCAGTACACCAATCCCACTTGGCTGACCAAATTTCGTTCTTCTAGGTTAAACCGTTCCTTTGCAGTAACCGTTTTCATGTTTAGGTTTCACTCTGTTTTCTCCTATATGGATACATGTAGTTGAAACTCTAAATCAAACACGGTTTCTGTTAGCTCTTTGAAACTTGGCACAATAATGTAATTCCAAGTTCTATCTCTATGGTTTGTGTCCTATTGAAGTAGCCCCAAGCAGAGACTGACGAGAATCACATTAATTGGAAGGGGTTCCCAAGCTTCCAAAATACTACGAGTTTCCTGAAATCTCAGCAAACATTTTTTCACCCAATCTTGATGACACTTGCAGGTAATGATCAGTACACCAGTCCCACTTGGCTCACCAAATTTCGTTCTTCTAGGTTAAACCGTTCCTTTGCAGTAACCGTTTTCATGTTTAGGTTTCACTCTGTTTTCTCCTATATGGATACATGTAGTTGGAACTCTAAATCAAACACGGTTTGTGCTAGCTCTTTGAAACTTGGCACAATAATGTAGTTCCAAGTTCTATCGCTATGGTTTGTGTCCTATTGAAGTAGCCCCAAGCAGAGACTTACGAGAATTACATTCATTGGAAGGGTTTGCCAAGCTTCCATAAAACTACGAGTTTCCTGAAATCTCAGCAAACACTTTTTAACCCAATCTTGATGATACTTGCAGGTAATGATCAGTACACCAGTCCCACTTGGCTCACCAAACTTCGTTCTTCTAGGTTAAACCGTTACTTTGCAGTAACCGTTTTCATGTTTAGGTTTCACTCTGTTTTCTCCTATATGGATACATGTAGTTGGAACTCTAAATCAAACACGGTTTGTGCTAGCTCTTTGAAACTTGGCACAATAATGTAGTTCCAAGTTCTATCACTATGGTTTGTGTCCTATTGAAGTAGCCCCAAGCAGAGACTGACGAGAATCACTTTCATTGGAAGGGGTTCCCAAGCTTCCAAAAAACTACGAGTTTCCTGAAATCTCAGCAAACATTTTTTCACCCAATCTTGATGATATTGGCAGGTAATGATCAGTACACCAATCCCACTTGGCTCACCAAATTTCGTTCTTTTAGGTTAAACCGTTCCTTTGCAGTAACCGTTTTCATGTTTAGGTTTCACTCTGTTTTCTCCTATATGGATACATGTAGTTGGAACTCTAAATGAAACACGGTTTGTGCTAGCTCTTTGAAACTTGGCACAATAATGTAGTTCCAAGTTCTATCGCTATGGTTTGTGTCCTATGGAAGTAGCCCCAAGCAGAGACTGAGGAGAATCACATTCATTGGAAGGGGTTGCCAAGCTTCCAAGAAACTACGAGTTTCCTGAAATCTCAGCAAACATTTTTTCACCCAATCTTGATGATACTGGCAGGTAATGATAAGTACACCAATCCCACTTGGCTCACCAAATTTCGTTCTTCTAGGTTAAACCGTTCCTTTGCAGTAACCGTTTTCATGTTTAGGTTTCACTCTGTTTTCTCCTATATGGATACATGTAGTTGGAACTCTAAATGAAACACGGTTTGTGCTAGCTCTTTGAAACTTGGCACAATAATGTAGTTCCAAGTTCTATCTCTATGGTTTGTGTCCTATTGAAGTAGCCCCAAGCAGAGACTTACGAGAATTACATACATTGGAAGGGGTTGCCAAGCTTCCAAAAAACTACGAGTTTCCTGAAATCTCAGCAAACATTTTTTCACCCAATCTTGATGATACTTGCAGGTAATGATCAGTACACCAGTCCCACTTGGCTCACCAAACTTCGTTCTTCTAGGTTAAACCGTTACTTTGCAGTAACCGTTTTCATGTTTAGGTTTCACTCTGTTTTCTCCTATATGGATACATGTAGTTGGATCTCTAAAACAAACACGGTTTCTGTTAGCTCTTTGAAACTTGGCACAATAATGTAATTCCAAGTTCTATCTCTATGGTTTGGGTCCTATTGAAGTAGCCCCAAGCAGAGACTGACGAGAATCACATTCATTGGAAGGGGTTCCCAAGCTTCCAAAATACTACGAGTTTCCTGAAATCTCAGCAAACATTTTTTCACCCAATCTTGATGATACTTGCAGGTAATGATCAGTACACCAGTCCCACTTGGCTCACCAAATTTCGTTCTTCTAGGTTAAACCGTTCCTTTGCAGTAACCGTTTTCATGTGTAGGTTTCACTCTGTTTTCTCCTATATGGATACATGTAGTTGGAACTCTAAATCAAACACGGTTTGTGCTAGCTCTTTGAAACTTGGCACAATAATGTAGTTCCAAGTTCTATCATTATGGTTTGTGTCCTATTGAAGTAGCCCCAAGCAGAGACTGACGAGAATCACATTCATTGGAAGGGGTTCCCAAGCTTCCAAGAAACTACGAGTTTCCTGAAATCTCAGCAAACATTTTTTCACCCAATCTTGATGATACTGGCAGGTAATGATCAGTACACCAGTCCCACTTGGCTCACCAAATTTCGTTCTTCTAGGTTAAACCGTTCCTTTGCAGTAACCGTTTTCATGTTTAGGTTTCACTCTGTTTTCTCCTATATGGATACATGTAGTTGGAACTCTAAATCAAACACGGGTTGTGCTAGCTCTTTGAAACTTGGCACAATAATGCAGCTACAGATTCTTTTTTTTTTTTTTTTTTTTTGGGGTTTTATTTTTTTTTTTTATTGGTCGTTCATAACATTACATAGTTCTTAATACATCATATTACACGGTTTGATTCAAGTGGATTATGAACTCCCGCTTTTACCCCGTATACAAATTGCTGTATCACATCAGTTACCCTTCCATTGATTGACATATTGCCTTTCTAGTGTCTGATGTATTCTGCTGTCTGTCCTATTGTCTACTATCCCCCCTCCCCTCCCCTCCCCTCCCCTCCCCTTTTCTCTCTCTACCCCTTCTACTGTAAATCATGTCTTCCATTTGTATTCTCTTGACTTACCCCTCCTTACCTCTTATATGACATTTTGTATAACCCTGAGGATCGCCTTCCATTTCCATGCAATTTCCCTTCTCACTCCCTTTCCCTCCCACCTCTCATCCCTGTTTACTGTAAATATTCTTCTCAAGCTCTTCGTCCCTACCCTGTCCTTGTTTACACCCCTTATATCAAAGGAGTCATTTGGTATTTGTTTTTTAAAGATTGACTAGCTTCACTTAGCATAATCTGCTCTAATGCCATCCATTTCCCTCCAAATTCTATAATTTTGTCATTTTTTAATGCAGAGTAATACTCCATAGTGTATAAATGCCACATTTTTTTTATCCATTCATCTATTGAAGGGCATCTAGGCTGGTTCCACAGTCTTGCTATCGTGAATTGAGCTGCTATGAACATCGATGTAGCAGTGTCCCTGTAGCATGCTCTTGTTAGGGCTTTAGGGAATAGACCGAGAAGGGGAATAGCTGGGTCAAATGGTGGTTCCATTCCCAGCTTTCCGAGAAATCTCCATACTGCTTTCCAAATTGGCTGCACCAATTTGCAGTCCCACCAGCAATGAACAAGAGTGCCCTTTTCCCCGCATCCTCTCCAGCACTTATTGTTGTTTGACTTCCTAATGGCTGCCAGTCTTACTGGAGTGAGATGGTATCTTAGGGTAGTTTTGATTTGCATTTCTCTGACTGCTAGCGATGGTGAGCATTTTTTCATGTACTTGTTGATTGATTGTATGTCCTCCTCTGAGAAGTGTCTGTTCAGGTCCTTGGCCCATTTATTGATTGGGTTATTTGTTATCTTATTGTCTAATTTTTTGAGTTCTTTGTATATTCTGGTTATTAGGGCTCTATCTGAAGTGTGTGGAGTAAAGATTTGTTCCCAGGATGTAGGCTCCCTATTTATCTCTCTTATTGTTTCTTTTGCTGAGAAAAAACTTTTTAGTTTGAGTAAGTCCCATTTGTTGATTCTATTTGTTAACTCTAGCGCTATGGGTGTCCTATTGAGGAATTTGGAGCCCGATCCCACAGCGTGTAGATCATAACCAACTTTTTCTTCTATCAGATGCCGTGTCTCTGATTTAATATCAAGCTCCTTGATCCATTTTGAGTTAACTTTTGTGCACGGCGAGAGATAGGGATTCTGATTCATTTTGGTGCAAATGGATTTCCAGTTTTCCCAGCACCATTTGTTGAAGATGCTATCCTTCCTCCATTGCATGCTTTTAGCCCCTTTATCAAAAATAAGATAGTTGTAGTTTTGTGGATTGGTTACTGTGTCCTCTATTCTGTACCATTGGTCCACCCGCCTGTTTTGGTACCAGTACCATGCTGTTTTTGTTACTATTGCTCTGTAGTATAGCTTGAAGTCTGGTATCGCTATACCGCCTGATTCACACTTCCTGCTTAGTATTGTTTTTGCTATTCTGGGTCTTTTATTATTCCATATGAATTTCATGATTCTTTTATCTGTTTCTACAAGATATGCTGTTGGGATTTTGATTGGCATTGCATTGAACTTATAGAGAACTTTTGGTAATATCGCCATTTTGATGATGTTAGTTCTGCCTATCCATGAGCAGGGTATGTTTTTCCATCTTCTAAGGTCTTCTTCTATGTCTTTCTTTAGGGTTCTGTAATTTTCATTGTATAAATCTTTCACCTCTTTTGTTAGGTTGATTCCCAAGTATTTTATTTTTTGGGGGGATATTGTGAATGGAGTAGTTGTCCTCATTTCCGTTTCAGAGGATTTGTCGCTCATATACAGGAATGCCTTTGATTTATGCGTGTTGATCTTATATCCTGCCACTTTGCTGAATTCATTTATTAGCTCTAATAGCTTCTTTGTAGACCCTTTTGGGTCTGCTAGGTATAGAATCATATCATCTGCAAATAGTGATAATTTAAGTTCTTCTTTTCCTATTTTTATGCCTTTAATTTCTTTTGACTGTCTAATTGCTCTGGCCAGTGTTTCGAGGACTATGTTGAACAGAAGTGGTGAGAGAGGGCATCCCTGTCTTGTACCAGATCTTAGAGGGAATGCCTTCAATTTTTCTCCGTTCAGAATGATGCTGGCCTGTGGCTTATCATAGATTGCTTTTACAATGTTGAGGTATGATCCTGTTATCCCTAATTTTTCTAGCGTTTTGAACATAAAGGGATGCTGTACTTTGTCGAATGCTTTTTCTGCATCTGTTGAGATGATCATATGGTTCTTATTTTTAAGTCTATTGATGTGGTGAATAACATTTATTGATTTCCGTATATTAAACCAGCCTTGCATCCCAGGGATGAATCCTACTTGATCATGATGTATAATTTTTTTGATATGTATTTGAATCCGATTTGCCAGAATTTTATTGAGGATTTTTGCGTCAAGGTTCATTAGAGATATTGGTCTGTAGTTTTCCTTCTTTGATGTGTCTTTGTCTGGCTTCGGAATCAGGGTGATGTTGGCCTCGTAGAATGAATTTGGAAGTTCTCCCTCTTTTTCTATTTCCTGAAATAGCTTGAAAAGTATTGGTGTTAGTTCCTCTTTACAGGTTTTGTAAAACTCTGCTGTATACCCATCCGGTCCTGGGCTTTTCTTAGTTGGTAGTCTTTTGATGGTTTCTTCTATTTCCTCTATTGTTATTGGTCTGTTTAGGTTGTCTATATCCTCCTGGCTCAATCTGGGCAGATCATAGGACTCAAGGAATTTATCTATGCCTTCACTATCTTCTATTTTATTGGAGTATAAGGATTCAAAGTAATTTCTGATTATCTTCTGTATTTCTGAAGTGTCTGTTGTGATATTGCCTTTTTCATCCCGTATGCTAGTAATTTGGGTTCTCTCTCTTCTTCTCTTCGTTAGCATGGCTAAGGGTCTGTCAATTTTATTTATTTTTTCAAAGAACCAGCTTTTAGTTTTGTCAATTTTTTCAATTGTTTCTTTTGTTTCAATTTCATTAATTTCAGCTCTGATTTTAATTATTTCTTGCCTTCTACTTCTTTTGCTGTTGTTTTGCTCTTCTTTTTCTAGGATTTTGAGATGAAGTATGAGATCATTTATTTGTTGGTTTTTTCTTTTTTTGAGGAATGAACTCCAAGCAATGAATTTTCCTCTTAGAACTGCTTTCAATGTGTCCCATAGATTCCGATATGTTGTGTCTGTGTTTTCATTTAACTCTAGGAATTTTTTAATTTCCTCCTTGATGTCTTCTAAAACCCATTGATCACTCAGCAACCTATTGTTCATTCTCCAGGTGATGCTTGCTTTTTCCTTTCTTCTTTTATCATTGATTTTCAGTTTCATTCCATTATGATCAGATAAGATGCATGGTATTATCTCTACCCCTTTGTATTGTCTAAGAGTTGCCCTGTGACATAGTATATGGTCTATTTTTGAGAAGGTTCCATGTGCTGCTGAGAAAAAAGTGTAGCTACTTGATGTTGGGTGGTATAGTCTATATATGTCAATTAAGTCTAGGTTGTTAATTGTGTTATTGAGTTCTATAGTTTCCTTATTTAACTTTTGTTTGGAAGATCTGTCCAGTGGTGAGAGAGGTGTGTTGAAGTCTCCCATGATTATTGTATGTTGGTCTATTAGACTCTTGAACTTGAGAAGAGTTTGCTTGATGAATACAGCTGCACCATTATTTGGGGCATATATATTTATGATTGTTATGTCTTATTGGTGTATGGTTCCCTTGAGCAGTATGAAGTGTCCTTCTATATCCCTTTTGATTAGCTTTGGCTTGAAATCTATTTTATTAGATATGAGTATGGACACTCCTGCTTGTTTCCGCGGTCCATATGAGTGATATGATTTTTCCCAACCTTTCACCTTCAGTCTATGTATATCTTTTCCTATCAAATGCGTCTCCTGTAGACAGCATATTGTTGGGTCTTGTTTTTTGATCCATTCTACTAGCCTGTGTCTCTTAATTGGTGAGTTTAAGCCATTAACATTTAGGGTTATTATTGAGATATGGTTTGTTCTTCTATCCATATTTGTTTATTGATGTTACTAAACCTGATTTGTTATCCTCTTTGACTACTTTCCCCCCTTTACTGTCCTACCTCCCATTGTTGGTTTTCAATGTTGTTTTCCATTTCCTCTTCCTGTAATGTTTTGCCAAGGATTTTTTGAAGAGATGGTTTTCTAGCTGCGAATTCTTTTAACTTTTGTTTATTGTGGAAGGTTTTAATTTCATCTTCTAACCTGAAGCTTAATTTCGCCGGATACACGATTCTTGGTTGGAGCCCATTGTCTTTCAGTGTTTGAAATATGTTATTCCAGGATCTTCTAGCTTTCAGAGTCTGTGTTGAGAGATCAGCTGTTATCCTGATTGGTTTACCCCTAAATGTAATCTGCTTTCTTTCTCTTGCAGCTTTTAAAATTCTCTCCTTATTCTGTATGTTGGACATCTTCATTATAATGTGTCTAGGTGTGGATCTCTTATGATTTTGCACATTCGGCGTCCTGTAGGCTTCTAGGATTTGGGATTCTGTCTCAATCTTCAATTCTGGGAAGTTTTCTCGTATTATTTCACTGAATAGACTGTTCATTCCTTTGGAATGGAGCTCTGTGCCTTCCTGTATCCCAATGACTCTTAAATTTGGTCTTTTGATATTGTCCCATAATTCTTGGATGTTCTGCTCATGGTTTCTTAGCAGACTTGCTGAGCTGTCTATGTTCTTTTCCAGTTGAAATACTTTGTCTTCATTGTCTGATGTTCTCTCTTCTAAGTGATCTACTCTGCTGGTAGTATTCTCAATTGAGTTTTTAAGTTGGTTTATTGTTTCCTGCATTTCTAGAATTTCAATTTGTTTGTTTTTTATTACCTCTATCTCCCTGTGAAATTGATCTTTTACTTCCTGGATTTGTTTGTCAATGTGATCTTTCATTGTCTGATTTTGCTGTCTCATGTCTTCCTTGAGACTCCAGATCATCTGAAGCATATATATCCTGAACTCTTTATCTGATATTCCATCTGTTGCAGCTATTACCTCTTCTAAAGTTGAGTTGACCTGCATTGCTTGTGGTCCTTTCTTTCCTTGTCTTTTCATACTGCTTGCGTTTCTTTCTGCTTGGTGCAACTGTTGTGTTTTGAAATTTACCCCCTATTTATTTATGTTGCTCTTGTATACTTGAAAAGTCTCCCTTGCAGGTGCGGGCGGCGGCTGTGCCCCTACTCCAATTGGGGTGACGTGTCTACCACGCTGGCGGCCCTCTGGGCCTGTTCCGGGAGTGGAAGGCGGCTCTGCTCTGTCCCTATTCCAATTGGGGTGTCGTGACTACAATGCTGGCAGATCGCTGGGCCTGTTCCGGGCGTGGGCGGTGGGCTTGGCTGGTGGGATTCCACCTAATGGCAGTCCGTAACCTCCCTGCTTGCTAATTAATGGCTTCTCTGAGGCACCACGCCTTCTGTAGCTGCGGGGCAGGCCGCGCGAATCAGTTGGCCTGGATCTCTGGGGTCCTGCTGCTGGCTGTTTTGATGTTGCAAGCTGTTGGAGAGTGGTGGTGTATTCTTCAGCTTTCCCGGATGGTGGCCGCTGACTGCCTGGATGGAGTGTCCGCTGTTTTGATGTTGCACTCTGAAGGAGAGTGGCGGTCTATCCTTCAGCTTTCCCGGATGGTGGCCGCTGACTGCCTCGGCAGAGTGTCCGCTGTGGGGGATGGGACTGTACCGCTTCCTTCCCCTTCTGAGAACCCGTGCTCGGCCCAAGGGTCCGTGTGGGCTTGGCTGGTGGGATTCCACCTAATGGCCTTCCCTAACCTCCCTGCTTGCCAATTAATGGCTTCACTGAGGCGCCACGCCTTCTGTAGCCGCAGGGCAGGCCACGCGAATCAGTTGGCCTGGCTCTCCGGGCCCTGCTGCATGCTGCTGGGATCCCTGGCACTCTATCACTTTGATTTTTTCTGCTTGCCCCTCCCCCAGCGCTGGCTAGCCAGGTTTCCTTTTGGCTGCTACTGGGAGGAGGGGTTGGAGGTCAGGTGTCTCTGGTTTCCCCCTAGCCTGTATGGAGGCTCAGCTTGATACTCCCTCTCCCGGCAAGCCTAGGAGAGATTTTATGCGAATTCCCGCTGTCTGGGGGGTGAGCTGAATGACACCGACCTGTTTTGATGTCGCACTCTGAAGGAGAGTGGCGGTCTATCCTTCAGCTTTCCCGGATGGTGGCCGCTGACTGCCTCGGCGGAGTGTCCGCTGTGGGGGATGGGACTGTACCGCTTCCTTCCCCTTCTGAGAACCCGTGCTCGGCCCAAGGGTCCGTGTGGGCTTGGCTGGTGGGATTCCACCTAATGGCCTTCCCTAACCTCCCTGCTTGCCAATTAATGGCTTCACTGAGGCGCCACGCCTTCTGTAGCCGCAGGGCAGGCCACGCGAATCAGTTGGCCTGGCTCTCCGGGCCCTGCTGCAGGCTGCTGGGATCCCTGGCACTCTATCACTTTGATTTTTTCTGCTTGCCCCTCCCCCAGCGCTGGCTAGCCAGGTTTCCTTTTGGCTGCTACTGGGAGGAGGGGTTGGAGGTCAGGTGTCTCTGGTTTCCCCCTAGCCTGTATGGAGGCTCAGCTTGATACTCCCTCTCCCGGCAAGCCTAGGAGAGATTTTATGCGAATTCCCGCTGTCTGGGGGGTGAGCTGAATGACACCGACCTGTTTTGATGTCGCACTCTGAAGGAGAGTGGCAGTCTATCCTTCAGCTTTCCCGGATGGTGGCCGCTGACTGCCACGGCGGAGTGTCCGCTGTGGGGGATGAGACTGTACCGCTTCCTTCCCCTTCTGAGAACCCGTGCTCGGCCCAAGGGTCCGTGTGGGCTTGGCTGGTGGGATTCCACCTAATGGCCTTCCCTAACCTCCCTGCTTGCCAATTAATGGCTTCACTGAGGAGCCACGCCTTCTGTAGCCGCAGGGCAGGCCACGCGAATCAGTTGGCCTGGCTCTCCGGGCCCTGCTGCAGGCTGCTGGGATCCCTGGCACTCTATCACTTTGATTTTTTCTGCTTGCCCCTCCCCCAGCGCTGGCTAGCCAGGTTTCCTTTTGGCTGCTACTGGGAGGAGGGGTTGGAGGTCAGGTGTCTCTGGTTTCCCCCTAGCCTGTATGGAGGCTCAGCTTGATACTCCCTCTCCCGGCAAGCCTAGGAGAGATTTTATGCGAATTCCCGCTGTCTGGGGGGTGAGCTGAATGACACCGACCTGTTTTGATGTCGCACTCTGAAGGAGAGTGGCGGTCTATCCTTCAGCTTTCCCGGATGGTGGCCGCTGACTGCCTCGGCAGAGTGTCCGCTGTGGGGGATGGGACTGTACCGCTTCCTTCCCCTTCTGAGAACCCGTGCTCGGCCCAAGGGTCCGTGTGGGCTTGGCTGGTGGGATTCCACCTAATGGCCTTCCCTAACCTCCCTGCTTGCCAATTAATGGCTTCACTGAGGCGCCACGCCTTCTGTAGCCGCAGGGCAGGCCAAGCGAATCAGTTGGCCTGGCTCTCCGGGCCCTGCTGCAGGCTGCTGGGATCCCTGGCACTCTATCACTTTGATTTTTTCTGCTTGCCCCTCCCCCAGCGCTGGCTAGCCAGGTTTCCTTTTGGCTGCTACTGGGAGGAGGGGTTGGAGGTCAGGTGTCTCTGGTTTCCCCCTAGCCTGTATGGAGGCTCAGCTTGATACTCCCTCTCCTGGCAAGCCTAGGAGAGATTTTATGCGAATTCCCGCTGTCTGGGGGGTGAGCTGAATGACACCGACCTGTTTTGATGTCGCACTCTGAAGGAGAGTGGCGGTCTATCCTTCAGCTTTCCCGGATGGTGGCCGCTGACTGCCTCGGCAGAGTGTCCGCTGTGGGGGATGGGACTGTACCGCTTCCTTCCCCTTCTGAGAACCCGTGCTCGGCCCAAGGGTCCGTGTGGGCTTGGCTGGTGGGATTCCACCTAATGGCCTTCCCTAACCTCCCTGCTTGCCAATTAATGGCTTCACTGAGGCGCCACGCCTTCTGTAGCCACAGGGCAGGCCACGCGAATCAGTTGGCCTGGCTCTCCGGGCCCTGCTGCAGGCTGCTGGGATCCCTGGCACTCTATCACTTTGATTTTTTCTGCTTGCCCCTCCCCCAGCGCTGGCTAGCCAGGTTTCCTTTTGGCTGCTACTGGGAGGAGGGGTTGGAGGTCAGGTGTCTCTGGTTTCCCCCTAGCCTGTATGGAGGCTCAGCTTGATACTCCCTCTCCCGGCAAGCCTAGGAGAGATTTTATGCGAATTCCCGCTGTCTGGGGGGTGAGCTGAATGACACCGACCTGTTTTGATGTCGCACTCTGAAGGAGAGTGGCGGTCTATCCTTCAGCTTTCCTGGATGTTGGCCGCTGACTGCCTCGGCGGAGTGTCCGCTGTGGGGGATGGGACTGTACCGCTTCCTTCCCCTTCTGAGAACCCGTGCTCGGCCCAAGGGTCCGTGTGGGCTTGGCTGGTGGGATTCCACCTAATGGCCTTCCCTAACCTCCCTGCTTGCCAATTAATGGCTTCACTGAGGCGCCACGCCTTCTGTAGCCGCAGGGCAGGCCACGCGAATCAGTTGGCCTGGCTCTCCGGGCCCTGCTGCAGGCTGCTGGGATCCCTGGCACTCTATCACTTTGATTTTTTCTGCTTGCCCCTCCCCCAGCACTGGCTAGCCAGGTTTCCTTTTGGCTGCTACTGGGAGGAGGGGTTGGAGGTCAGGTGTCTCTGGTTTCCCCCTAGCCTGTATGGAGGCTCAGCTTGATACTCCCTCTCCCGGCAAGCCTAGGAGAGATTTTATGCGAATTCCCGCTGTCTGGGGGGTGAGCTGAATGACACCGACCTGTTTTGATGTCGCACTCTGAAGGAGAGTGGCGGTCTATCCTTCAGCTTTCCCGGATGGTGGCCGCTGACTGCCTCGGCGGAGTGTCCGCTGTGGGGGATGGGACTGTACCGCTTCCTTCCCCTTCTGAGAACCCGTGCAGCTACAGATTCTATCGCTATGGTTTGTGTCCTATTGAAGTAGTCCCAAGCAGAGAGTGACGAGAATTACATATATTGGAAGGGGTTCCCAAGCTTCCAAAATACTACGAGTTTCCTGAAATCTCAGCAAACATTTTTTCACCCAATCTTGATGATACTGGCAGGTAATGATCAGTACACCAGTCCCACTTGGCTCACCAAACTTCGTTCTTCTAGGTTAAACCGTTACTTTGCAGTAACCGTTTTCATGTTTTGGTTTCACTCTGTTTTCTCCTATATGGATACATGTAGTTGGAACTCTAAATCAAACACGGTTTGTGCTAGCTCTTTGAAACTTGGCACAATAATGTAGTTCCAAGTTCTATCGCTATGGTTTGTGTCCTATTGAAGTAGCCCCAAGCAGAGACTTACGAGAATTACATTCATTGGAAGGGGTTGCCACGCTTCCATAAACCTACGAGTTTCCTGAAATCTCAGCAAACACTTTTTCACCCAATCTTGATGATACTTGCAGGTAATGATCAGTACACCAGTCCCACTTGGCTCACCAAATTTCGTTCTTCTAGGTTAAACCGTTACTTTGCAGTAACCGTTTTCATGTTTAGGTTTCACTCTGTTTTCTCCTATATGGATACATGTAGTTGGAACTCTAAATCAAACACGGTTTGTGCTAGCTCTTTGAAACTTGGCACAATAATGTAGTTCCAAGTTCTATCGCTATGGTTTGTGTCCTATTGAAGTAGCCCCAAGCAGAGACTGACGAGAATCACATTCATTGGAAGGGGTTCCCAAGCTTCCAAAAAACTACGAGTTTCCTGAAATCTCAGCAAACATTTTTTCACCCAATCTTGATGATACTGGCAGGTAATGATCAGTACACCAATCCCACTTGGCTCACCAAATTTCGTTCTTTTAGGTTAAACCGTTCCTGTGCAGTAACCGTTTTCATGTTTAGGTTTCACTCTGTTTTCTCCTATATGGATACATGCAGTTGGAACTCTAAATCAAACACGGTTTGTGCTAGCTCTTTGAAACTTGGCACAATAATGTAGTTCCAAGTTCTATCGCTATGGTTTGTGTCCTGTGGAAGTAGCCCCAAGCAGAGACTGAGGAGAATCACCTTCATTGGAAGGGGTTGCCAAGCTTCCAAAAAACTACGAGTTTCCTGAAATCTCAGCAAACATTTTTTCACCCAATCTTGATGATACTTGCAGGTAATGATCAGTACACCAGTCCCACTTGGCTCACCAAATTTCGTACTTCTAGGTTAAACCGTTACTTTGCAGTAACCGTTTTCATGTTTAGATTTCACTCTGTTTTCTCCTATATGGATACATGTATTTGGAACTCTAAATCAAACACGGTTTCTGTTAGCTCTTTGAAACTTGGCACAATAATGTAGTTCCAAGTTCTATCGCTATGGTTTGTGTCCTATGGAAGTAGCCCCAAGCAGAGACTGAGGAGAATCACCTTCATTGGAAGGGGTTGCCAAGCTTCAAAAAAACTACGAATTTCCTGAAATCTCAGCAAACATTTTTTCACCCAATCTTGATGATACTGGCAGGTAATGATAAGTACACCAATCCCACTTGGCTCACCAAATTTCGTTCTTCTAGGTTAAACCGTTCCTTTGCAGTAACCGTTTTCATGTTTAGGTTTCACTCTGTTTTCTCCTATATGGATACATGTAGTTGGAACTCTAAATGAAACACGGTTTGTGCTAGCTCTTTGAAACTTGGCACAATAATGTAGTTCCAAGTACTATCGCTATGGTTTGTGTCCTATTGAAGTAGCCCCAAGCAGAGACTGACGAGAATCACATTCATTGAAAGGGGTTGCCAAGCTTCCAAAAAACTACGAGTTTCCTGAAATCTCAGCAAACATTTTTTCACCCAATCTTGATGATACTGGCAGGTAATGATCAGTAAACCAGTCCCACTTGGCTCACCAAATTTCGTTCTTCTAGGTTAAGCCATTCCTTTGCAGTAACCGTTTTCATGTTTAGGTTTCACTCTGTTTTCTCCTATATGGATACATGCAGTTGGAACTCTAAATCAAACACGGTTTGTGCTAGCTCTTTGAAACTTGGCACAATAATGTAGTTCCAAGTTCTATCGCTATGGTTTGTGTCCTATGGAAGTAGCCCCAAGCAGAGACTGACGAGAATCACATTCATGGGAAGGGGTTGCCAAGCTTCAAAAAAACTACGAGTTTCCTGAAATCTCAGCAAACATTTTTTCACCCAATCTTGATGATACTGGCAGGTAATGATAAGTACACCAATCCCACTTGGCTCACCAAATTTCGTTCTTCTAGGTTAAACCGTTCCTTTGCAGTAACCGTTTTCATGTTTAGGTTTCACTCTGTTTTCTCCTATATGGATACATGTAGTTGGAACTCTAAATGAAACACGGTTTGTGCTAGCTCTTTGAAACTTGGCACAATAATGTAGTTCCAAGTACTATCGCTATGGTTTGTGTCCTATTGAAGTAGCCCCAAGCAGAGACTGACGAGAATCACATTCATTGAAAGGGGTTGCCAAGCTTCCAAAAAACTACAAGTTTCCTGAAATCTCAGCAAACATTTTTTCACCCAATCTTGATGATACTGGCAGGTAATGATCAGTAAACCAGTCCCACTTGGCTCACCAAATTTCGTTCTTCTAGGTTAAGCCATTCCTTTGCAGTAACCGTTTTCATGTTTAGGTTTCACTCTGTTTACTCCTATATGGATACATGTAGTTGGAACTCTAAATCAAACACGGTTTGTGCTAGCTGTTTGAAACTTGGCACAATAATGTAGTTCCAAGTTCTATCACTATGGTTTGTGTCCTATTGAAGTAGCCCCAAGCAGAGACTGACGAGAATCACATTCATTGGAAGGGGTTCCCAAGCTTCCAAAAAACTACGAGTTTCCTGAAATCTCAGCAAACATTTTTTCACCCAATCTTGATGATACTGGCAGGTAATGATCAGTACACCAGTCCCACTTGGCTCACCAAATTTCGTTCTTCTAGGTTAAACCGTTCCTTTGCAGTAACCGTTTTCATGTTTAGGTTTCACTCTGTTTTCTCCTATATGGATACATGTATTTGGAACTCTAAATCAAACACGGTTTGTGCTAGCTCTTTGAAACTTGGCACAATAATGTAGTTCCAAGTTCTATCGCTATGGTTTGTGTCCTATTGATGTAGCCCCAAGCAGAGACTGAAAAGAATCACATTCATTAAAAGGGGTTGCCAAGCTTCCAAAAAACTACGAATGTCCTGAAATCTCAGCAAACATTTTTTCACCCAATCTTGATGGTACTGGCAGGTAATGATCAGTACACCAATCACACTTGGCTCACCAAATTTCGTTCTTCTAGGTTAAACCGTTCCTTTGCAGTAACCGTTTTCATGTTTAGGTTTCACTCTGTTTTCTCCTATATGGATACATGTAGTTGGAACTCTAAATCAAACACGGTTTG
Organism: Urocitellus parryii; assembly: GCF_045843805.1. Lineage (NCBI taxonomy): Eukaryota > Metazoa > Chordata > Mammalia > Rodentia > Sciuridae > Urocitellus > Urocitellus parryii. The sequence goes on along the minus strand of NW_027551920.1, from coordinate 23,285 downwards.
TGCTAGCTCTTTGAAACTTGGCACAATAATGTAGTTCCAAGTTCTATCGCTATGGTTTGTGTCCTATTGAAGTAGCCCCAAGCAGAGACTGACGAGAATCACATACATTGAAAGGGGTTGCCAAGCTTCCAAAAAACTACGAGTTTCCTGAAATCTCAGCAAACATTTTTACACCCAATCTTGATAATACTGGCAGGTAATGATAAGTACACCAATCCCACTTGGCTCACCAAATTTCGTTCTTCTAGGTTAAACCGTTCCTTTGCAATAACCGTTTTCATGTTTAGGTTTCACTCTGTTTTCTCCTATATGGATACATGTAGTTGGAACTCTAAATCAAACACGGTTTGTGCTAGCTCTTTGAAACTTGGCACAATAATGTTGTTCCAAGTTCTATCGCTCTGGTTTGTGTCTTATGGAAGTAGCCCCACGCAGAGTCTGACGAGAATCACTTTCATTGAAAGGGGTTGCCAAGCTTCCAAAAAACTACGAGTTTCCTGAAATCTCAGCAAACATTTTTTCACCCAATCTTGATGATACTTGCAGGTAATGATCAGTACACCAGTCCCACTTGGCTCACCAAATTTCGTACTTCTAGGTTAAACCGTTACTTTGCAGTAACCGTTTTCATGTTTAGATTTCACTCTGTTTACTCCTATATGGATACATGTATTTGCAACTCTAAATCAAACACGGTTTCTGTTAGCTCTTTGAAACTTGGCACAATAATGTATTTCCAACTTCTATCGCTATGGTTTGTGTCCTATTGAAGTAGCCCCAAGCAGAGACTGACGAGAATCACATTCATTGGAAGGGGTTCCCAAGCTTCCAAAATACTACGAGTTTCCTGAAATCTCAGCAAACATTTTTTCACCCAATCTTGATGATACTTGCAGGTAATGATCAGTACACCAGTCCCACTTGGCTCACCAAATTTCGTTCTTCTAGGTTAAACCGTTCCTTTGCAGTAACCGTTTTCATGTTTAGGTTTCACTCTGTTTTCTCCTATATGGATACATGTAGTTGGAACTCTAAATCAAACACGGTTTGTGCTAGCTCTTTGAAACTTGGCACAATAATGTAGTTCCAAGTTCTATCACTATGGTTTGTGTCCTATTGAAGTAGCCCCAAGCAGAGACTGACGAGAATCACATTCATTGGAAGGGGTTCCCAAGCTTCCAAAAAACTACGAGTTTCCTGAAATCTCAGCAAACATTTTTTCACCCAATCTTGATGATACTGCCAGGTAATGATCAGTACACCAGTCCCACTTGGCTCACCAAATTTCGTTCTTCTAGGTTAAACCGTTCCTTTGCAGTAACCGTTTTCATGTTTAGGTTTCACTCTGTTTTCTCCTATATGGATACATGTAGTTGGAACTCTAAATGAAACACGGTTTGTGCTAGCTCTTTGAAACTTGGCACAATAATGTAGTTCCAAGTTCTATCGCTATGGTTTGTGTCCTATGGAAGTAGCCCCAAGCAGAGACTGACGAGAATCACATTCATTGGAAGCGGTTGCCAAGCTTCCAAAAAACTACGAGTTTCCTGAAATCTCAGCAAACATTTTTTCACCCAATCTTGATGATACTGGCAGGTAATGATAAGTACACCAATCCCACTTGGCTCACAAAATTTCGTTCTTCTAGGTTAAACCGTTCCTTTGCAGTAACCGTTTTCATGTTTAGGTTTCACTCTGTTTTCTCCTATATGGATACATGTAGTTGGAACTCTAAATCAAACACGGTTTGTGCTAGCTCTTTGAAACTTGGCACAATAATGTAGTTCCAAGTTCTATCGCTATGGTTTATGTCCTATTGAAGTAGCCCCAAGCAGAGACTGACGAGAATCACATTCATTGGAAGGGGTTGCCAAGCTTCCAAAAAACTACGAGTTTCCTGAAATCTTAGAAAACATTTTTTAACCCAATCTTGATGATACTTGCAGGTAATGATCAGTACACCAGTCCCACTTGGCTCACCAAATTTCGTTCTTCTAGGTTAAACCGTTCCTTTGCAGTAACCGTTTTCATGTTTAGGTTTCACTCTGTTTTCTCCTATATGGATACATGTAGTTGGAACTCTAAATCAAACACGGTTTGTGCTAGCTCTTTGAAACTTGACACAATAATGTAGTTCCAAGTTCTATCGCTATGGTTTGTGTCTTATGGAAGTAGCCCCACGCAGAGTCTGACGAGAATCACTTTCATTGAAAGGGGTTGCCAAGCTTCCAAAAAACAACGAGTTTCCTGAAATCTCAGCAAACATTTTTTCACCCAATCTTGATGATACTTGCAGGTAATGATAAGTACACGAATCCCACTTGGCTCACAAAATTTCGTTCTTCTAGGTTAAACCGTTCCTTTGCAGTAACCGTTTTCATGTTTAGGTTTCACTCTGTTTTCTCCTATATGGATACATGTAGTTGGAACTCTAAATCAAACACGGTTTGTGCTAGCTCTTTGAAACTTGGCACAATAATGTAGTTCCAAGTTCTATCGCTATGGTTTGTGTCCTATGGAAGTAGCCCCAAGCAGAGACTGAGGAGAATCACCTTCATTGGAAGGGGTTGCCAAGCTTCCAAAAAACTACGAGTTTCCTGAAATCTTAGAAAACATTTTTTAACCCAATCTTGATGATACTTGCAGGTAATGATCAGTACACCAGTCCCACTTGGCTCACCAAATTTCGTTCTTCTAGGTTAAACCGTTCCTTTGCAGTAACCGTTTTCATGTTTAGGTTTCACTCTGTTTTCTCCTATATGGATACATGCAGTTGGAACTCTAAATCAAACACGGTTTGTGCTAGCTCTTTGAAACTTGGCACAATAATGTAGTTCCAAGTTCTATCGCTATGGTTTGTGTCTTATGGAAGTAGCCCCAAGCAGAGACTGAGGAGAATCACATTCATTGGAAGGGGTTGCCAAGCTTCCAAAAAACTACGAGTTTCCTGAAATCTTAGAAAACATTTTTTAACCCAATCTTGATGATACTTGCAGGTAATGATCAGTACACCAGTCCCACTTGGCTCACCAAATTTCGTTCTTCTAGGTTAAACCGTTCCTTTGCAGTAACCGTTTTCATGTTTAGGTTTCACTCTGTTTTCTCCTATATGGATACATGTAGTTGGAACTCTAAATCAAACACGGTTTGTGCTAGCTCTTTGAAACTTGGCACAATAATGTAGTTCCAAGTTCTATCGCTATGGTTTGTGTCCTATGGAAGTAGCCCCAAGCAGAGACTGACGAGAATCACATTCATGGGAAGGGGTTGCCAAGCTTCAAAAAAACTACGAGTTTCCTGAAATCTCAGCAAACATTTTTTCACCCAATCTTGATGATACTGGCAGGTAATGATAAGTACACCAATCCCACTTGGCTCACCAAATTTCGTTCTTCTAGGTTAAACCGTTCCTTTGCAGTAACCGTTTTCATGTTTAGGTTTCACTCTGTTTTCTCCTATATGGATACATGTAGTTGGAACTCTAAATGTAACACGGTTTGTGCTAGCTCTTTGAAACTTGGCACAATAATGTAGTTCCAAGTACTATCGCTATGGTTTGTGTCCTATTGAAGTAGCCCCAAGCAGAGACTGACGAGAATCACATTCATTGAAAGGGGTTGCCAAGCTTCCAAAAAACTACAAGTTTCCTGAAATCTCAGCAAATATTTTTTCACCCAATCTTGATGATACTGGCAGGTAATGATCAGTAAACCAGTCCCACTTGGCTCACCAAATTTCGTTCTTCTAGGTTAAGCCATTCCTTTGCAGTAACCGTTTTCATGTTTAGGTTTCACTCTGTTTACTCCTATATGGATACATGTAGTTGGAACTCTAAATCAAACACGGTTTGTGCTAGCTGTTTGAAACTTGGCACAATAATGTAGTTCCAAGTTCTATCATTATGGTTTGTGTCCTATTGAAGTAGCCCCAAGCAGAGACTGACGAGAATCACATTCATTGGAAGGGGTTCCCAAGCTTCCAAAAAACTACGAGTTTCCTGAAATCTCAGCAAACATTTTTTCACCCAATCTTGATGATACTGGCAGGTAATGATCAGTACACCAGTCCCACTTGGCTCACCAAATTTCGTTCTTCTAGGTTAAACCGTTCCTTTGCAGTAACCGTTTTCATGTTTAGGTTTCACTCTGTTTTCTCCTATATGGATACATGTATTTGGAACTCTAAATCAAACACGGTTTGTGCTAGCTCTTTGAAACTTGGCACAATAATGTAGTTCCAAGTTCTATTGCTATGGTTTGTGTCCTATTGATGTAGCCCCAAGCAGAGACTGAAAAGAATCACATTCATTAAAAGGGGTCGCCAAGCTTCCAAAAAACTACGAATGTCCTGAAATCTCAGCAAACATTTTTTCACCCAATCTTGATGGTACTGGCAGGTAATGATCAGTACACCAATCACACTTGGCTCACCAAATTTCGTTCTTCTAGGTTAAACCGTTCCTTTGCAGTAACCGTTTTCATGTTTAGGTTTCACTCTGTTTTCTCCTATATGGATACATGTAGTTGGAACTCTAAATCAAACACGGTTTGTGCTAGCTCTTTGAAACTTGGCACAATAATGTAGTTCCAAGTTCTATCGCTATGGTTTGTGTCCTATTGAAGTAGCCCCAAGCAGAGACTGACGAGAATCACATACATTGAAAGGGGTTGCCAAGCTTCCAAAAAACTACGAGTTTCCTGAAATCTCAGCAAACATTTTTACACCCAATCTTGATAATACTGGCAGGTAATGATAAGTACACCAATCCCACTTGGCTCACCAAATTTCGTTCTTCTAGGTTAAACCGTTCCTTTGCAATAACCGTTTTCATGTTTAGGTTTCACTCTGTTTTCTCCTATATGGATACATGTAGTTGGAACTCTAAATCAAACACGGTTTGTGCTAGCTCTTTGAAACTTGGCACAATAATGTTGTTCCAAGTTCTATCGCTCTGGTTTGTGTCTTATGGAAGTAGCCCCACGCAGAGTCTGACGAGAATCACTTTCATTGAAAGGGGTTGCCAAGCTTCCAAAAAACTACGAGTTTCCTGAAATCTCAGCAAACATTTTTTCACCCAATCTTGATGATACTTGCAGGTAATGATCAGTACACCAGTCCCACTTGGCTCACCAAATTTCGTACTTCTAGGTTAAACCGTTACTTTGCAGTAACCGTTTTCATGTTTAGATTTCACTCTGTTTACTCCTATATGGATACATGTATTTGCAACTCTAAATCAAACACGGTTTCTGTTAGCTCTTTGAAACTTGGCACAATAATGTATTTCCAACTTCTATCGCTATGGTTTGTGTCCTATTGAAGTAGCCCCAAGCAGAGACTGACGAGAATCACATTCATTGGAAGGGGTTCCCAAGCTTCCAAAATACTACGAGTTTCCTGAAATCTCAGCAAACATTTTTTCACCCAATCTTGATGATACTTGCAGGTAATGATCAGTACACCAGTCCCACTTGGCTCACCAAATTTCGTTCTTCTAGGTTAAACCGTTCCTTTGCAGTAACCGTTTTCATGTTTAGGTTTCACTCTGTTTTCTCCTATATGGATACATGTAGTTGGAACTCTAAATCAAACACGGTTTGTGCTAGCTCTTTGAAACTTGGCACAATAATGTAGTTCCAAGTTCTATCACTATGGTTTGTGTCCTATTGAAGTAGCCCCAAGCAGAGACTGACGAGAATCACATTCATTGGAAGGGGTTCCCAAGCTTCCAAAAAACTACGAGTTTCCTGAAATCTCAGCAAACATTTTTTCACCCAATCTTGATGATACTGCCAGGTAATGATCAGTACACCAGTCCCACTTGGCTCACCAAATTTCGTTCTTCTAGGTTAAACCGTTCCTTTGCAGTAACCGTTTTCATGTTTAGGTTTCACTCTGTTTTCTCCTATATGGATACATGTAGTTGGAACTCTAAATGAAACACGGTTTGTGCTAGCTCTTTGAAACTTGGCACAATAATGTAGTTCCAAGTTCTATCGCTATGGTTTGTGTCCTATGGAAGTAGCCCCAAGCAGAGACTGACGAGAATCACATTCATTGGAAGCGGTTGCCAAGCTTCCAAAAAACTACGAGTTTCCTGAAATCTCAGCAAACATTTTTTCACCCAATCTTGATGATACTGGCAGGTAATGATAAGTACACCAATCCCACTTGGCTCACAAAATTTCGTTCTTCTAGGTTAAACCGTTCCTTTGCAGTAACCGTTTTCATGTTTAGGTTTCACTCTGTTTTCTCCTATATGGATACATGTAGTTGGAACTCTAAATCAAACACGGTTTGTGCTAGCTCTTTGAAACTTGGCACAATAATGTAGTTCCAAGTTCTATCGCTATGGTTTATGTCCTATTGAAGTAGCCCCAAGCAGAGACTGACGAGAATCACATTCATTGGAAGGGGTTGCCAAGCTTCCAAAAAACTACGAGTTTCCTGAAATCTTAGAAAACATTTTTTAACCCAATCTTGATGATACTTGCAGGTAATGATCAGTACACCAGTCCCACTTGGCTCACCAAATTTCGTTCTTCTAGGTTAAACCGTTCCTTTGCAGTAACCGTTTTCATGTTTAGGTTTCACTCTGTTTTCTCCTATATGGATACATGTAGTTGGAACTCTAAATCAAACACGGTTTGTGCTAGCTCTTTGAAACTTGACACAATAATGTAGTTCCAAGTTCTATCGCTATGGTTTGTGTCTTATGGAAGTAGCCCCACGCAGAGTCTGACGAGAATCACTTTCATTGAAAGGGGTTGCCAAGCTTCCAAAAAACAACGAGTTTCCTGAAATCTCAGCAAACATTTTTTCACCCAATCTTGATGATACTTGCAGGTAATGATAAGTACACGAATCCCACTTGGCTCACAAAATTTCGTTCTTCTAGGTTAAACCGTTCCTTTGCAGTAACCGTTTTCATGTTTAGGTTTCACTCTGTTTTCTCCTATATGGATACATGTAGTTGGAACTCTAAATCAAACACGGTTTGTGCTAGCTCTTTGAAACTTGGCACAATAATGTAGTTCCAAGTTCTATCGCTATGGTTTGTGTCCTATGGAAGTAGCCCCAAGCAGAGACTGAGGAGAATCACCTTCATTGGAAGGGGTTGCCAAGCTTCCAAAAAACTACGAGTTTCCTGAAATCTTAGAAAACATTTTTTAACCCAATCTTGATGATACTTGCAGGTAATGATCAGTACACCAGTCCCACTTGGCTCACCAAATTTCGTTCTTCTAGGTTAAACCGTTCCTTTGCAGTAACCGTTTTCATGTTTAGGTTTCACTCTGTTTTCTCCTATATGGATACATGCAGTTGGAACTCTAAATCAAACACGGTTTGTGCTAGCTCTTTGAAACTTGGCACAATAATGTAGTTCCAAGTTCTATCGCTATGGTTTGTGTCTTATGGAAGTAGCCCCAAGCAGAGACTGAGGAGAATCACATTCATTGGAAGGGGTTGCCAAGCTTCCAAAAAACTACGAGTTTCCTGAAATCTTAGAAAACATTTTTTAACCCAATCTTGATGATACTTGCAGGTAATGATCAGTACACCAGTCCCACTTGGCTCACCAAATTTCGTTCTTCTAGGTTAAACCGTTCCTTTGCAGTAACCGTTTTCATGTTTAGGTTTCACTCTGTTTTCTCCTATATGGATACATGTAGTTGGAACTCTAAATCAAACACGGTTTGTGCTAGCTCTTTGAAACTTGGCACAATAATGTAGTTCCAAGTTCTATCGCTATGGTTTGTGTCCTATGGAAGTAGCCCCAAGCAGAGACTGACGAGAATCACATTCATGGGAAGGGGTTGCCAAGCTTCAAAAAAACTACGAGTTTCCTGAAATCTCAGCAAACATTTTTTCACCCAATCTTGATGATACTGGCAGGTAATGATAAGTACACCAATCCCACTTGGCTCACCAAATTTCGTTCTTCTAGGTTAAACCGTTCCTTTGCAGTAACCGTTTTCATGTTTAGGTTTCACTCTGTTTTCTCCTATATGGATACATGTAGTTGGAACTCTAAATGTAACACGGTTTGTGCTAGCTCTTTGAAACTTGGCACAATAATGTAGTTCCAAGTACTATCGCTATGGTTTGTGTCCTATTGAAGTAGCCCCAAGCAGAGACTGACGAGAATCACATTCATTGAAAGGGGTTGCCAAGCTTCCAAAAAACTACAAGTTTCCTGAAATCTCAGCAAATATTTTTTCACCCAATCTTGATGATACTGGCAGGTAATGATCAGTAAACCAGTCCCACTTGGCTCACCAAATTTCGTTCTTCTAGGTTAAGCCATTCCTTTGCAGTAACCGTTTTCATGTTTAGGTTTCACTCTGTTTACTCCTATATGGATACATGTAGTTGGAACTCTAAATCAAACACGGTTTGTGCTAGCTGTTTGAAACTTGGCACAATAATGTAGTTCCAAGTTCTATCATTATGGTTTGTGTCCTATTGAAGTAGCCCCAAGCAGAGACTGACGAGAATCACATTCATTGGAAGGGGTTCCCAAGCTTCCAAAAAACTACGAGTTTCCTGAAATCTCAGCAAACATTTTTTCACCCAATCTTGATGATACTGGCAGGTAATGATCAGTACACCAGTCCCACTTGGCTCACCAAATTTCGTTCTTCTAGGTTAAACCGTTCCTTTGCAGTAACCGTTTTCATGTTTAGGTTTCACTCTGTTTTCTCCTATATGGATACATGTATTTGGAACTCTAAATCAAACACGGTTTGTGCTAGCTCTTTGAAACTTGGCACAATAATGTAGTTCCAAGTTCTATTGCTATGGTTTGTGTCCTATTGATGTAGCCCCAAGCAGAGACTGAAAAGAATCACATTCATTAAAAGGGGTTGCCAAGCTTCCAAAAAACTACGAATGTCCTGAAATCTCAGCAAACATTTTTTCACCCAATCTTGATGGTACTGGCAGGTAATGATCAGTACACCAATCACACTTGGCTCACCAAATTTCGTTCTTCTAGGTTAAACCGTTCCTTTGCAGTAACCGTTTTCATGTTTAGGTTTCACTCTGTTTTCTCCTATATGGATACATGTAGTTGGAACTCTAAATCAAACACGGTTTGTGCTAGCTCTTTGAAACTTGGCACAATAATGTAGTTCCAAGTTCTATCGCTATGGTTTGTGTCCTATTGAAGTAGCCCCAAGCAGAGACTGACGAGAATCACATACATTGAAAGGGGTTGCCAAGCTTCCAAAAAACTACGAGTTTCCTGAAATCTCAGCAAACATTTTTACACCCAATCTTGATAATACTGGCAGGTAATGATAAGTACACCAATCCCACTTGGCTCACCAAATTTCGTTCTTCTAGGTTAAACCGTTCCTTTGCAATAACCGTTTTCATGTTTAGGTTTCACTCTGTTTTCTCCTATATGGATACATGTAGTTGGAACTCTAAATCAAACACGGTTTGTGCTAGCTCTTTGAAACTTGGCACAATAATGTTGTTCCAAGTTCTATCGCTCTGGTTTGTGTCTTATGGAAGTAGCCCCACGCAGAGTCTGACGAGAATCACTTTCATTGAAAGGGGTTGCCAAGCTTCCAAAAAACTACGAGTTTCCTGAAATCTCAGCAAACATTTTTTCACCCAATCTTGATGATACTTGCAGGTAATGATCAGTACACCAGTCCCACTTGGCTCACCAAATTTCGTACTTCTAGGTTAAACCGTTACTTTGCAGTAACCGTTTTCATGTTTAGATTTCACTCTGTTTACTCCTATATGGATACATGTATTTGCAACTCTAAATCAAACACGGTTTCTGTTAGCTCTTTGAAACTTGGCACAATAATGTATTTCCAACTTCTATCGCTATGGTTTGTGTCCTATTGAAGTAGCCCCAAGCAGAGACTGACGAGAATCACATTCATTGGAAGGGGTTCCCAAGCTTCCAAAATACTACGAGTTTCCTGAAATCTCAGCAAACATTTTTTCACCCAATCTTGATGATACTTGCAGGTAATGATCAGTACACCAGTCCCACTTGGCTCACCAAATTTCGTTCTTCTAGGTTAAACCGTTCCTTTGCAGTAACCGTTTTCATGTTTAGGTTTCACTCTGTTTTCTCCTATATGGATACATGTAGTTGGAACTCTAAATCAAACACGGTTTGTGCTAGCTCTTTGAAACTTGGCACAATAATGTAGTTCCAAGTTCTATCACTATGGTTTGTGTCCTATTGAAGTAGCCCCAAGCAGAGACTGACGAGAATCACATTCATTGGAAGGGGTTCCCAAGCTTCCAAAAAACTACGAGTTTCCTGAAATCTCAGCAAACATTTTTTCACCCAATCTTGATGATACTGCCAGGTAATGATCAGTACACCAGTCCCACTTGGCTCACCAAATTTCGTTCTTCTAGGTTAAACCGTTCCTTTGCAGTAACCGTTTTCATGTTTAGGTTTCACTCTGTTTTCTCCTATATGGATACATGTAGTTGGAACTCTAAATGAAACACGGTTTGTGCTAGCTCTTTGAAACTTGGCACAATAATGTAGTTCCAAGTTCTATCGCTATGGTTTGTGTCCTATGGAAGTAGCCCCAAGCAGAGACTGACGAGAATCACATTCATTGGAAGCGGTTGCCAAGCTTCCAAAAAACTACGAGTTTCCTGAAATCTCAGCAAACATTTTTTCACCCAATCTTGATGATACTGGCAGGTAATGATAAGTACACCAATCCCACTTGGCTCACAAAATTTCGTTCTTCTAGGTTAAACCGTTCCTTTGCAGTAACCGTTTTCATGTTTAGGTTTCACTCTGTTTTCTCCTATATGGATACATGTAGTTGGAACTCTAAATCAAACACGGTTTGTGCTAGCTCTTTGAAACTTGGCACAATAATGTAGTTCCAAGTTCTATCGCTATGGTTTATGTCCTATTGAAGTAGCCCCAAGCAGAGACTGACGAGAATCACATTCATTGGAAGGGGTTGCCAAGCTTCCAAAAAACTACGAGTTTCCTGAAATCTTAGAAAACATTTTTTCACCCAATCTTGATGATACTTGCAGGTAATGATCAGTACACCAGTCCCACTTGGCTCACCAAATTTCGTTCTTCTAGGTTAAACCGTTCCTTTGCAGTAACCGTTTTCATGTTTAGGTTTCACTCTGTTTTCTCCTATATGGATACATGCAGTTGGAACTCTAAATCAAACACGGTTTGTGCTAGCTCTTTGAAACTTGGCACAATAATGTAGTTCCAAGTTCTATCGCTATGGTTTGTGTCTTATGGAAGTAGCCCCAAGCAGAGACTGAGGAGAATCACATTCATTGGAAGGGGTTGCCAAGCTTCCAAAAAACTACGAGTTTCCTGAAATCTTAGAAAACATTTTTTAACCCAATCTTGATGATACTTGCAGGTAATGATCAGTACACCACTCCCACTTGGCTCACCAAATTTCGTTCTTCTAGGTTAAACCGTTCCTTTGCAGTAACCGTTTTCATGTTTAGGTTTCACTCTGTTTTCTCCTATATGGATACATGTAGTTGGAACTCTAAATCAAACACGGTTTGTGCTAGCTCTTTGAAACTTGGCACAATAATGTAGTTCCAAGTTCTATCACTATTGTTTGTGTCTTATGGAAGTAGCCCCACGCAGAGTCTGACGAGAATCACTTTCATTGAAAGGGGTTGCCAAGCTTCCAAAAAACTACGAGTTTCCTGAAATCTCAGCAAACATTTTTTCACCCAATCTTGATGATACTTGCAGGTAATGATCAGTACACCAGTCCCACTTGGCTCACCAAATTTCGTACTTCTAGGTTAAACCGTTACTTTGCAGTAACCGTTTTCATGTTTAGATTTCACTCTGTTTTCTCCTATATGGATACATGTATTTGGAACTCTAAATCAAACACGGTTTCTGTTAGCTCTTTGAAACTTGGCACAATAATGTAGTTCCAAGTTCTATCACTATGGTTTGTGTCCTATTGAAGTAGCCCCAAGCAGAGACTGACGAGAATCACATTCATTGGAAGGGGTTGCCAAGCTTCCAAAAAACTACGAGTTTCCTGAAATCTCAGCAAACATTTTTTCACCCAATCTTGATGATACTTGCAGGTAATGATCAGTACACCAGTCCCACTTGGCTCACCAAATTTCGTTCTTCTAGGTTAAACCGTTCCTTTGCAGTAACCGTTTTCATGTTTAGGTTTCACTCTGTTTTCTCCTATATGGATACATGTAGTTGGAACTCTAAATGAAACACGGTTTGTGCTAGCTCTTTGAAACTTGGCACAATAATGTAGTTCCAAGTTCTATCGCTATGGTTTGTGTCCTATTGAAGTAGCCCCAAGCAGAGACTGACGAGAATCACATTCATTGAAAGGGGTTGCCAAGCTTCCAAAAAACTACGAGTTTCCTGAAATCTCAGCAAACATTTTTTCACCCAATCTTGATAATACTGGCAGGTAATGATAAGTACACCAATCCCGCTTGGCTCACAAAATTTCGTTCTTCTAGGTTAAACCGTTACTTTGCAGTAACCGTTTTCATGTTTAGGTTTCACTCTGTTTTCTCCTATATGGATACATGTAGTTGGGACTCTAAATCAAACACGGTTTGTGCTAGCTCTTTGAAACTTGGCACAATAATGTAGTTCCAAGTTCTATCGCTATGGTTTGTGTCCCTTTGAAGTAGCCCCAAGCAGAGACTGACGAGAATCACATTCATTGGAAGGGGTTGCCAAGCTTCCAAAAAACTACGAGTTTCCTGAAATCTCAGCAAACATTTTTTCACCCAATCTTGATGATACTTGCAGGTAATGATCAGTACACCAGTCCCACTTGGCTCACCAAATTTCGTACTTCTAGGTTAAACCGTTACTTTGCAGTAACCGTTTTCATGTTTAGATTTCACTCTGTTTTCTCCTATATGGATACATGTAGTTGGAACTCTAAATCAAACACGGTTTGTGCTAGCTCTTTGAAACTTGGCACAATAATGTAGTTCCAAGTTCTATCACTATGGTTTGTGTCCTATTGAAGTAGCCCCAAGCAGAGACTGACGAGAATCACATTCATTGGAAGGGGTTCCCAAGCTTCCAAAATACTACGAGTTTCCTGAAATCTCAGCAAACATTTTTTCACCCAATCTTGATGATACTGGCAGGTAATGATCAGTACACCAATCCCACTTGGCTCACCAAATTTCGTTCTTCTAGGTTAAACCGTTCCTTTGCAGTAACCGTTTTTTGGTTTAGGTTTCACTCTGTTTTCTCCTATATGGATACATGTAGTTGGAACTCTAAATGAAACACTGTTTGTGCTAGCTCTTTGAAACTTGGCACAATAATGTAGTTCCAAGTTCTATCGCTATGGTTTGTGTCCTATGGAAGTAGCCCCAAGCAGAGACTGACGAGAATCACATTCATTGGAAGCGGTTGCCAAGCTTCCCAAAAACTACGAGTTTCCTGAAATCTCAGCAAACATTTTTTCACCCAATCTTGATGATACTTGCAGGTAATGATCAGTACACCAGTCGCACTTGGCTCACCAAATTTCGTTCTTCTAGGTTAAACCGTTCCTTTGCAGTAACCGTTTTCATGTTTAGGTTTCACTCTGTTTTCTCCTATATGGATACATGTAGTTGGAACTCTAAATGAAACACGGTTTGTGCTAGCTCTTTGAAACTTGGCACAATAATGTAGTTCCAAGTTCTATCGCTATGGTTTGTGTCCTATGGAAGTAGCCCCAAGCAGAGACTGACGAGAATCACATTCATTGGAAGCGGTTGCCAAGCTTCCAAAAAACTACGAGTTTCCTGAAATCTCAGCAAACATTTTTTCACCCAATCTTGATGATACTTGCAGGTAATGATCAGTACACCAGTCGCACTTGGCTCACCAAATTTCGTTCTTCTAGGTTAAACCTTTCCTTTGCAGTAACCGTTTTCATGTTTAGGTTTCACTCTGTTTTCTCCTATATGGATACATGTAGTTGGAACTCTAAATGAAACACGGTTTGTGCTAGCTCTTTGAAACTTGGCACAATAATGTAGTTCCAAGTTCTATCGCTATGGTTTGTGTCCTATGGAAGTAGCCCCAAGCAGAGACTGACGAGAATCACATTCATTGGAAGCGGTTGCCAAGCTTCCAAAAAACTACGAGTTTCCTGAAATCTCAGCAAACATTTTTTCACCCAATCTTGATGATACTTGCAGGTAATGATCAGTACACCAGTCGCACTTGGCTCACCAAATTTCGTTCTTCTAGGTTAAACCGTTCCTTTGCAGTAACCGTTTTCATGTTTAGGTTTCACTCTGTTTTCTCCTATATGGATACATGTAGTTGGAACTCTACATGAAACTCGGTTTGTGCTAGCTCTTTGAAACTTGGCACAATAATGTAGTTCCAAGTTCTATCGCTATGGTTTGTGTCCTGTGGAAGTAGCCCCAAGCAGAGACTGAGGAGAATCACCTTCATTGGAAGGGGTTGCCAAGCTTCCAAAAAACTACGAGTTTCCTGAAATCTCAGCAAACATTTTTTCACCCAATCTTGATGATACTGGCAGGTAATGATCAGTACACCAATCCCACTTGGCTCACCAAATTTCGTTCTTCTAGGTTAAACCGTTCCTTTGCAGTAACCGTTTTCATGTTTAGGTTTCACTCTGTTTTCTCCTATATGGATACATGTAGTTGGAACTCTAAATGAAACACGGTTTGTGCTAGCTCTTTGAAACTTGGCACAATAATGTAGTTCCAAGTTCTATCTCTATGGTTTGTGTCCTATTGAAGTAGCCCCAAGCAGAGACTTACGAGAATTACATACATTGGAAGGGGTTGCCAAGCTTCCAAAAAACTACGAGTTTCCTGAATTCTCAGCAAACATTTTTCACCCAATCTTGATGATACTTGCAGGTAATGATCAGTACACCAGTCCCACTTGGCTCACCAAACTTCGTTCTTCTAGGTTAAACCGTTACTTTGCAGTAACCGTTTTCATGTTTAGGTTTCACTCTGTTTTCTCCTATATGGATACATGTAGTTGGATCTCTAAAACAAACACGGTTTCTGTTAGCTCTTTGAAACTTGGCACAATAATGTAATTCCAAGTTCTATCTCTATGGTTTGGGTCCTATTGAAGTAGCCCCAAGCAGAGACTGACGAGAATCACATTCATTGGAAGGGGTTCCCAAGCTTCCAAAATACTACGAGTTTCCTGAAATCTCAGCAAACATTTTTTCACCCAATCTTGATGATACTTGCAGGTAATGATCAGTACACCAGTCCCACTTGGCTCACCAAATTTCGTTCTTCTAGGTTAAACCGTTCCTTTGCAGTAACCGTTTTCATGTGTAGGTTTCACTCTGTTTTCTCCTATATGGATACATGTAGTTGGAACTCTAAATCAAACACGGTTTGTGCTAGCTCTTTGAAACTTGGCACAATAATGTAGTTCCAAGTTCTATCATTATGGTTTGTGTCCTATTGAAGTAGCCCCAAGCAGAGACTGACGAGAATCACATTCATTGGAAGGGGTTCCCAAGCTTCCAAGAAACTACGAGTTTCCTGAAATCTCAGCAAACATTTTTTCACCCAATCTTGATGATACTGGCAGGTAATGATCAGTACACCAGTCCCACTTGGCTCACCAAATTTCGTTCTTCTAGGTTAAACCGTTCCTTTGCAGTAACCGTTTTCATGTTTAGGTTTCACTCTGTTTTCTCCTATATGGATACATGTAGTTGGAACTCTAAATGAAACACGGTTTGTGCTAGCTCTTTGAAACTTGGCACAATAATGTAGTTCCAAGTTCTATCGCTATGGTTTGTGTAATATTGATGTAGCCCCAAGCAGAGACTGACAAGAATCACATTCATTGGAAGGGGTTGCCAAGCTTCCAAAAAACTACGAATTTCCTGAAATCTCAGCAAACATTTTTTCACCCAATCTTGATGGTACTGGCAGGTAATGATCAGTACACCAATCACACTTGGCTCACCAAATTTCGTTCTTCTAGGTTAAACCGTTCCTTTGCAGTAACCGTTTTCATGTTTAGGTTTCACTCTGTTTTCTCCTATATGGATACATGTAGTTGGAACTCTAAATCAAACACGGTTTGTGCTAGCTCTTTGAAACTTGGCACAATAATGTAGTTCCAAGTTCTATCGCTATGGTTTGTGTCCTATTGAAGTAGCCCCAAGCAGAGACTTACGAGAATTACATTCATTGGAAGGGGTTGCCACGCTTCCATAAAACTACGAGTTTCCTGAAATCTCAGCAAACACTTTTTCACCCAATCTTGATGATACTTGCAGGTAATGATCAGTACACCAGTCCCACTTGGCTCACCAAACTTCGTTCTTCTAGGTTAAACCGTTACTTTGCAGTAACCGTTTTCATGTTTAGGTTTCACTCTGTTTTCTCCTATATGGATACATGCAGTTGGAACTATAATCAAACACGGTTTGTGCTAGCTCTTTGAAACTTGGCACAATAATGTAGTTCCAAGTTCTATCGCTATGGTTTGTGTCCTATGGAAGTAGCCCCAAGCAGAGACTGAGGAGAATCACCTTCATTGGAAGGGGTTGCCAAGCTTCCAAAAAACTACGAGTTTCCTGAAACCTCAGCAAACATTTTTTCACCCAATCTTGATGATACTGGCAGGTAATGATCAGTACACCAGTCCCACTTGGCTCACCAAACTTCCTTCTTCTAGATTAAACCGTTCCTTTGCAGTAACCGTTTTCATGTTTAGATTTCACTCTGTTTTCTCCTATATGGATACATGTAGTTGGAACTCTAAATCAAACGCGCTTTGTGCTAGCTCTTTGAAACTTGGCACAATAATGTACTTCCAAGTTCTATCGCTATGGTTTGTGTCTTATGGAAGTATCCCCACGCAGAGTCTGACGAGAATCACTTTCATTGAAAGGGGTTGCCAAGCTTCCAAAAAACTACGAATTTCCTGAAATCTCAGCAAACATTTTTTCACCCAATCTTGATAGTACTGGCAGGTAATGATCAGTACACCAATCCCACTTGGCTCACCAAATTTCGTTCTTCTAGTTTAAACAGTTCCTTTGCAGTAACCGTTTCCATGTTTAGGTTTCACTCTGTTTTCTCCTATATGGATACATGTAGTTGGAACTCTAAATCAAACACGGTTTGTGCTAGCTCTTTGAAACTTGGCACAATAATGTAGTTCCAAGTTCTATCTCTATGGTTTGTGTCCTATTGAAGTAGCCCCAAGCAGAGACTGACAAGAATTACTTTCATTGGAAGGGGTTGCCAAGCTTCCAAAAAACTACGAGTTTCCTGAAATCTCAGCAATCATTTTTTCACCCAATCTTGATGATACTGGCAGGTAATGATCAGTACACCAGTCCCATTTGGCTCACCAAATTTCGTTCTTCTAGGTTAAACCGTTCCTTTGCAGTAAGCGTTTTCATGTTTAGATTTCACTCTGTTTTCTCCTATATGGATACATGTAGTTGGAACTCTAAATCAATCGCGGTTTGTGCTAGCTCTTTGAAACTTGGCACAATAATGTAGTTCCAAGTTCTATCTCTATGGTTTGTGTCCTATTGAAGTAGCCCCAAGCAGAGACTGACGAGAATCACATTCATTGGAAGGGGTTCCCAACCTTCCAAAATACTACGAGTTTCCTAAAATCTCAGCAAACATTTTTTCACCCTATCTTGATGATACTTGCAGGTAATGATCAGTACACCAGTCCCACTTGGCTCACCAAATTTCGTTCTTCTAGGTTAAACCGTTCCTTTGCAGTAACCGTTTTCATGTTTAGGTTTCACTCTGTTTTCTCCTATATGGATACATGTAGTTGGAACTCTAAATCAAACACGGGTTGTGCTAGCTCTTTGAAACTTGGCACAATAATGCAGCTACAGATTCTTTTTTTTTTTTTTTTTTTTTGGGGTTTTATTTTTTTTTTTATTGGTCGTTCATAACATTACATAGTTCTTAATACATCATATTACACGGTTTGATTCAAGTGGATTATGAACTCCCGCTTTTACCCCGTATACAAATTGCTGTATCACATCAGTTACCCTTCCATTGATTGACATATTGCCTTTCTAGTGTCTGATGTATTCTGCTGTCTGTCCTATTGTCTACTATCCCCCCTCCCCTCCCCTCCCCTCCCCTCCCCTTTTCTCTCTCTACCCCTTCTACTGTAAATCATGTCTTCCATTTGTATTCTCTTGACTTACCCCTCCTTACCTCTTATATGACATTTTGTATAACCCTGAGGATCGCCTTCCATTTCCATGCAATTTCCCTTCTCACTCCCTTTCCCTCCCACCTCTCATCCCTGTTTACTGTAAATATTCTTCTCAAGCTCTTCGTCCCTACCCTGTCCTTGTTTACACCCCTTATATCAAAGGAGTCATTTGGTATTTGTTTTTTAAAGATTGACTAGCTTCACTTAGCATAATCTGCTCTAATGCCATCCATTTCCCTCCAAATTCTATAATTTTGTCATTTTTTAATGCAGAGTAATACTCCATAGTGTATAAATGCCACATTTTTTTTATCCATTCATCTATTGAAGGGCATCTAGGCTGGTTCCACAGTCTTGCTATCGTGAATTGAGCTGCTATGAACATCGATGTAGCAGTGTCCCTGTAGCATGCTCTTGTTAGGGCTTTAGGGAATAGACCGAGAAGGGGAATAGCTGGGTCAAATGGTGGTTCCATTCCCAGCTTTCCGAGAAATCTCCATACTGCTTTCCAAATTGGCTGCACCAATTTGCAGTCCCACCAGCAATGAACAAGAGTGCCCTTTTCCCCGCATCCTCTCCAGCACTTATTGTTGTTTGACTTCCTAATGGCTGCCAGTCTTACTGGAGTGAGATGGTATCTTAGGGTAGTTTTGATTTGCATTTCTCTGACTGCTAGCGATGGTGAGCATTTTTTCATGTACTTGTTGATTGATTGTATGTCCTCCTCTGAGAAGTGTCTGTTCAGGTCCTTGGCCCATTTATTGATTGGGTTATTTGTTATCTTATTGTCTAATTTTTTGAGTTCTTTGTATATTCTGGTTATTAGGGCTCTATCTGAAGTGTGTGGAGTAAAGATTTGTTCCCAGGATGTAGGCTCCCTATTTATCTCTCTTATTGTTTCTTTTGCTGAGAAAAAACTTTTTAGTTTGAGTAAGTCCCATTTGTTGATTCTATTTGTTAACTCTAGCGCTATGGGTGTCCTATTGAGGAATTTGGAGCCCGATCCCACAGCGTGTAGATCATAACCAACTTTTTCTTCTATCAGATGCCGTGTCTCTGATTTAATATCAAGCTCCTTGATCCATTTTGAGTTAACTTTTGTGCACGGCGAGAGATAGGGATTCTGATTCATTTTGGTGCAAATGGATTTCCAGTTTTCCCAGCACCATTTGTTGAAGATGCTATCCTTCCCTCCATTGCATGCTTTTAGCCCCTTTATCAAAAATAAGATAGTTGTAGTTTTGTGGATTGGTTACTGTGTCCTCTATTCTGTACCATTGGTCCACCCGCCTGTTTTGGTACCAGTACCATGCTGTTTTTGTTACTATTGCTCTGTAGTATAGCTTGAAGTCTGGTATCGCTATACCGCCTGATTCACACTTCCTGCTTAGTATTGTTTTTGCTATTCTGGGTCTTTTATTATTCCATATGAATTTCATGATTCTTTTATCTGTTTCTACAAGATATGCTGTTGGGATTTTGATTGGCATTGCATTGAACTTATAGAGAACTTTTGGTAATATCGCCATTTTGATGATGTTAGTTCTGCCTATCCATGAGCAGGGTATGTTTTTCCATCTTCTAAGGTCTTCTTCTATGTCTTTCTTTAGGGTTCTGTAATTTTCATTGTATAAATCTTTCACCTCTTTTGTTAGGTTGATTCCCAAGTATTTTATTTTTTGGGGGGATATTGTGAATGGAGTAGTTGTCCTCATTTCCGTTTCAGAGGATTTGTCGCTCATATACAGGAATGCCTTTGATTTATGCGTGTTGATCTTATATCCTGCCACTTTGCTGAATTCATTTATTAGCTCTAATAGCTTCTTTGTAGACCCTTTTGGGTCTGCTAGGTATAGAATCATATCATCTGCAAATAGTGATAATTTAAGTTCTTCTTTTCCTATTTTTATGCCTTTAATTTCTTTTGACTGTCTAATTGCTCTGGCCAGTGTTTCGAGGACTATGTTGAACAGAAGTGGTGAGAGAGGGCATCCCTGTCTTGTACCAGATCTTAGAGGGAATGCCTTCAATTTTTCTCCGTTCAGAATGATGCTGGCCTGTGGCTTATCATAGATTGCTTTTACAATGTTGAGGTATGATCCTGTTATCCCTAATTTTTCTAGCGTTTTGAACATAAAGGGATGCTGTACTTTGTCGAATGCTTTTTCTGCATCTGTTGAGATGATCATATGGTTCTTATTTTTAAGTCTATTGATGTGGTGAATAACATTTATTGATTTCCGTATATTAAACCAGCCTTGCATCCCAGGGATGAATCCTACTTGATCATGATGTATAATTTTTTTGATATGTATTTGAATCCGATTTGCCAGAATTTTATTGAGGATTTTTGCGTCAAGGTTCATTAGAGATATTGGTCTGTAGTTTTCCTTCTTTGATGTGTCTTTGTCTGGCTTCGGAATCAGGGTGATGTTGGCCTCGTAGAATGAATTTGGAAGTTCTCCCTCTTTTTCTATTTCCTGAAATAGCTTGAAAAGTATTGGTGTTAGTTCCTCTTTACAGGTTTTGTAAAACTCTGCTGTATACCCATCCGGTCCTGGGCTTTTCTTAGTTGGTAGTCTTTTGATGGTTTCTTCTATTTCCTCTATTGTTATTGGTCTGTTTAGGTTGTCTATATCCTCCTGGCTCAATCTGGGCAGATCATAGGACTCAAGGAATTTATCTATGCCTTCACTATCTTCTATTTTATTGGAGTATAAGGATTCAAAGTAATTTCTGATTATCTTCTGTATTTCTGAAGTGTCTGTTGTGATATTGCCTTTTTCATCCCGTATGCTAGTAATTTGGGTTCTCTCTCTTCTTCTCTTCGTTAGCATGGCTAAGGGTCTGTCAATTTTATTTATTTTTTCAAAGAACCAGCTTTTAGTTTTGTCAATTTTTTCAATTGTTTCTTTTGTTTCAATTTCATTAATTTCAGCTCTGATTTTAATTATTTCTTGCCTTCTACTTCTTTTGCTGTTGTTTTGCTCTTCTTTTTCTAGGATTTTGAGATGAAGTATGAGATCATTTATTTGTTGGTTTTTTCTTTTTTTTGAGGAATGAACTCCAAGCAATGAATTTTCCTCTTAGAACTGCTTTCAATGTGTCCCATAGATTCCGATATGTTGTGTCTGTGTTTTCATTTAACTCTAGGAATTTTTTAATTTCCTCCTTGATGTCTTCTAAAACCCATTGATCACTCAGCAACCTATTGTTCATTCTCCAGGTGATGCTTGCTTTTCCTTTCTTCTTTTATCATTGATTTTCAGTTTCATTCCATTATGATCAGATAAGATGCATGGTATTATCTCTACCCCTTTGTATTGTCTAAGAGTTGCCCTGTGACATAGTATATGGTCTATTTTTGAGAAGGTTCCATATGCTGCTGAGAAAAAAGTGTAGCTACTTGATGTTGGGTGGTATAGTCTATATATGTCAATTAAGTCTAGGTTGTTAATTGTGTTATTGAGTTCTATAGTTTCCTTATTTAACTTTTGTTTGGAAGATCTGTCCAGTGGTGAGAGAGGTGTGTTGAAGTCTCCCATGATTATTGTATGTTGGTCTATTAGACTCTTGAACTTGAGAAGAGTTTGCTTGATGAATACAGCTGCACCATTATTTGGGGCATATATATTTATGATTGTTATGTCTTATTGGTGTATGGTTCCCTTGAGCAGTATGAAGTGTCCTTCTATATCCCTTTTGATTAGCTTTGGCTTGAAATCTATTTTATTAGATATGAGTATGGACACTCCTGCTTGTTTCCGCGGTCCATATGAGTGATATGATTTTTCCCAACCTTTCACCTTCAGTCTATGTATATCTTTTCCTATCAAATGCGTCTCCTGTAGACAGCATATTGTTGGGTCTTGTTTTTTGATCCATTCTACTAGCCTGTGTCTCTTAATTGGTGAGTTTAAGCCATTAACATTTAGGGTTATTATTGAGATATGGTTTGTTCTTCTATCCATATTTGTTTATTGATGTTACTAAACCTGATTTGTTATCCTCTTTGACTACTTTCCCCCCTTTACTGTCCTACCTCCCATTGTTGGTTTTCAATGTTGTTTTCCATTTCCTCTTCCTGTAATGTTTTGCCAAGGATTTTTTGAAGAGATGGTTTTCTAGCTGCGAATTCTTTTAACTTTTGTTTATTGTGGAAGGTTTTAATTTCATCTTCTAACCTGAAGCTTAATTTCGCCGGATACACGATTCTTGGTTGGAGCCCATTGTCTTTCAGTGTTTGAAATATGTTATTCCAGGATCTTCTAGCTTTCAGAGTCTGTGTTGAGAGATCAGCTGTTATCCTGATTGGTTTACCCCTAAATGTAATCTGCTTTCTTTCTCTTGCAGCTTTTAAAATTCTCTCCTTATTCTGTATGTTGGACATCTTCATTATAATGTGTCTAGGTGTGGATCTCTTATGATTTTGCACATTCGGCGTCCTGTAGGCTTCTAGGATTTGGGATTCTGTCTCAATCTTCAATTCTGGGAAGTTTTCTCGTATTATTTCACTGAATAGACTGTTCATTCCTTTGGAATGGAGCTCTGTGCCTTCCTGTATCCCAATGACTCTTAAATTTGGTCTTTTGATATTGTCCCATAATTCTTGGATGTTCTGCTCATGGTTTCTTAGCAGACTTGCTGAGCTGTCTATGTTCTTTTCCAGTTGAAATACTTTGTCTTCATTGTCTGATGTTCTCTCTTCTAAGTGATCTACTCTGCTGGTAGTATTCTCAATTGAGTTTTTAAGTTGGTTTATTGTTTCCTGCATTTCTAGAATTTCAATTTGTTTGTTTTTTATTACCTCTATCTCCCTGTGAAATTGATCTTTTACTTCCTGGATTTGTTTGTCAATGTGATCTTTCATTGTCTGATTTTGCTGTCTCATGTCTTCCTTGAGACTCCAGATCATCTGAAGCATATATATCCTGAACTCTTTATCTGATATTCCATCTGTTGCAGCTATTACCTCTTCTAAAGTTGAGTTGACCTGCATTGCTTGTGGTCCTTTCTTTCCTTGTCTTTTCATACTGCTTGCGTTTCTTTCTGCTTGGTGCAA
>NW_027551919.1:33673-63669 GCF_045843805.1 Urocitellus parryii | reverse complement strand
TTCTGGTTACGTTTAGGGTTATGGTTAGGTTTAGGTTTCGGGTTCGGGTTAGGGTTAGGGTTTGGGTTCGAGTTCGGGTTAGGGTTAGAATTAGGTTTAGGTTTAGCGTGAGGTTTAGGGTTAGGGATAGGGTTTGTGTTAGGTTTAGTGTTCGTATTCAGGTTCGGGTTAGGGTTAGGTTTTGGGTTTCGGTTAGGGTTAGGTTTAGGGTTAGGGTTAGGTTTCAGGTTAAGTTTAGGTTTCGGGTTCGGGTTCGCGTTATGGTTAGGGTTAGTTTTATGTTTAGGGTTAGTGTTCGCGTTAGTGTTAGGGTTATTGTTAGGGTGCCACTTAGGATTAGGTGTAAGGTTAGGCTTAGGGTTAGGTTTCGGGTTACGATTAGTGTTAGGTTTAGGGTTAGTTTTAGGGTTAGATTTCGGGATCGGGTTATGGTTAGGTTTAGTGATAGGGTAGGGTTAGAGTTCCGGTTAGGGTTCTTGTTAGGTTTAGGGTTCGGGTTAGTTTTAGGGTTCGGTTCGGGTTCGGATTCGGGTTAGGGTTAGGTTTAGTGTTAGAGTTCGGTTAGGGTTAGGGTTAGGGTTAGGGTTCGAGTTAGGGTTAGTGTTAGGATTAGGGTTAGGTTTAGGTTTCGGATTCGGATTAGGTTTATGGTTAGGGTTAGGGTTATGTTTAGGGTTAGGATTAGGTTTCAGGTTAGCTTTCAGGTTAGGGTTAGGTTTAGGATTTGGGTTAGTGTTAGGATTAGGGTTCGGGTTAGGGTTAGGTTTTGGGTTCGGGTTAGGGTTAGGGTTAGGGTTATGGTTCATGTTAGGGTTCGTGTTCAGGTTCGGATCGTTTTGGGGTTAGGTTTAGGGTTAGGGTTAGGTTTAGGGTTAGGGTTCGGGTTCGTGTTAGGTATAGGATTAGGGTTAGGGTTAGGGTTAGGGTTTGGGTTAGCGTTAGGTTTCCAGTTCGTGTTCGGGTTAGGGTTAGGGTTCATGTTAGGTTTAAGTTTAGGGTTCGTGTTCTGGTTCGGGTTCGGGTTAGGGTTAACGTTAGGGTTAGTTTTACGGTTCAGGTTTGGGTTCGGGTTCAGGTTTGGTTTCGCGTTAGTGTTAGGGTTAGGTTTAGGGTTAGGGTTCGGGTTCGGGTTCGGGTTAGGCTTAGGGTTAGGCTTAGGGTTAGTGTTCGGGTTTGGTTACGGGTTGTGGTTAGGGTTAGTGTTAGGGTTAGGCTTCGGGTTACGTTTAGGTTTAAGGTTAGTGTTAGCATTGGGGTTGGGGTTAAGGTTAGGGTTACAGTTAGGGTTAGGGTTAATGTTAAGTTTAGTGTTAGGGTTCGGTTTACGGTTAGGGTTAGGGTTCCAGATTGGGTTAGGTTTCAGTTTAGGGTTAGGTTTAGGGTTAGCGTTATGGTTAGGGTTAGGGTTTGGGTTAGGATTAGAGTTCGGGTTTGGTTTACGGTTATGGTCCAGGTTAGGGTTAGGGTTAGGCTTAGGGTTCAGTTTAGGGTTCGTTTTCAGGTTCAGGTTCGGTTTAGGGTTAGGGTTAGGGTTAGGTTTCGTGTTAGTTTTAGGGTTGGAGTTAAGGTTAGGGTTGGCGTTAGGTTTAGGTTTACGGTTAGGGTTAGGGTTAATGTTATGGTTAGTGTTAGGGTTCGGTTTATGGTTAGGGTTATGGTTTGGGATCGGGTTAGAATTCGGGTTAGGGTTAGGATTAGGGTTACTGTTAGGGTTAGGGTTAGGGTTGTGGTTAAGGTTAGAGTTCGGTTTCGGTTTAGGGTTACGGTTCCGTTTAGGGTTAGGGTTAGGGTTATGTTTCAGGTTAGGGTTCGGGTTCAGGTTCAGGTTCTGTTTAGGGTTTGGGTTAGGTTTAGGGTTCGGGGTAGGGTTAGGGTTAGGGTTCGGGTTAGGTTTATGGTTAGGGTTAGGGTTATTATTAGGGTTAGGGTTCGGGTTCGTTTTAGGGTTAATGTTAGGATTAGGGTTCGGGTTGGGGTTAGGGGTAGGGTTCGGGTTAGGGTTCATTTTAGGGTTAGAGTTACGGTTCGGGTTACGGTTAGGGTTAGGGTTAGGGTTAGGGTTGGGTTAGGGTTAGGTTAGGGTTAGGTTTCGGGTTAGGGTTAGGGTTAGGGTTAGGGTTAGGGTTAGTGTTAAGGTTAGGGTTAGGGTTAGGGTAAGGGTTCAGGTTTGGGTTCGGTTAAGGGTTAAGGTTAGGGTTAGGTGTAGAATGAGGGTTTGGTTTTGGGTACGGGTTGGGGTTAGGGTTAGGGTTAGGTTTATGGTTAGGTTTAGGGTTAGGGTTAGAATTAGGGTTAGGGTTCGGGTTAGGGTTCGGTTAAGGGTTAGGGTTAGTGTTCGGGTTACGTTTAGGGTTAGGCTTAGGTTTAGGGTTAGGATTAGGGTTAGGGTTAGTGTTAGGTTTTGGTTTACGGTTAGGGTTAGGGTTCGGGATCGGGTTAGATTTCGGCTTAGGGTTAGGATTAGGGTTAGTGTTAGGGTTAGGGTTAGGGTTTGGATTAGGGTTAGAGTTCGAGTTTGGTTTAGGGTTAGGGTTCCGGTTAAGGTTACGGTTAGGGTTAGGGTTCAGGTTAGGGTTCGGGTTTGGGTTAGGGTTAGGTTTCGGATTATTGTTAGGGTTCGGGTTAGTGTTATTGTTAGGTTTAGGGTTCGGGTTCGGGTTAGGGATACGGTTAGGATTAGGGTTCGGGTTAGGGTTAGCGTTAGGGTTAGGGTTCAGGTTCGGGTTAGGGTTAGGGTTATGGTTAGGGTTAGGTTTAGGGTTCATGTTCGCGTTCGGGTTACGGTGAGGTTTAGGGTTAGGGTCAGGGTTAGGGTTCACTATGGGGTTAGGGTTATGGTTCGTGTTCGCGTTAGTGTTCGGGTTACGTTTAGGGTTACGGTTAGGGTTAGGTTTAGTGTTCTGCTTCAGGTTAGGGTTAGGGTTACGGTTAGTTTTAGTGTTCTGGTTCGCGTTCGAGTTACGGTTAGGTTTAGGGTTAGGGTTAGGGTTAGGGTTCAGTTTAGGGTTAGGGTTAGGTTTCGTGTTTGGGTTAGTGTTCGGGTTACGTTTAGGGTTAGGGTTTGGGTTAGGGTTAGGGTTCGAGTTCGGGTTAGGGTTAGGGTTTGGGTTCGTGTTCGGGTTAGGGTTAGAATTAGATTTAGGTTTAGGGTTAGGTTTAGGGTTAGGGATAGGGTTTGGGTTAGTTTTAGTGTTCGTATTCGCGTTCGGGATAGGGTTAGGTTTTGGGTTACGGTTAGGTTTAGGTTTAGGGTTAGGGTTAGGGTTCAGGTTAAGGTTAGGGTTTGGGTTCGTGTTCGCGTTAGGGTTAGTGTTTGTTTTATGGTTAGGGTTAGTGTTCGGGTTAGTGTTAGGGTTAGGGTTAGGGTTAAGATTAGGGTTAGGGTTAGGTTTCGGATTACGATTAGGGTTCGGGTTAGTGTTAGGGTTTGGTTTAGGGTTAGGGTTAAATTTCGGGATCGGGTTATGGTTAGGTTTAGGGATAGGGTAGGGTTAGAGTTCAGGTTAGGGTTCGGGTTAGGGTTAGGGTTCGGTTCAGTTTTGGGTTCGGGTTATGGTTATTTTTAGTGTTAGGGTTCGGTTAGGGTTAGGATTACGGTTATGGTTAGGGTTCGGGTTCGGGTTAGGGTTAGGATTAGGGTTAGTGTTAGTTTTCGGGTTCGGGTTAGGTTTAGGGTTAGGGTTAGGGTTATGTTTAGGGTTAGGATTAGGTTTCAGGTTAGGGTTCAGGTTAGGGTTAGGTTTAGGATTTGGTTTTGGGTTAAGGTTAGGGTTCGGGTTAGGTTTAGGTTTCGGGTTCGGGTTAGGGATAGGGTTAGGGTTATGTTTCATGTTAGGGTTCGTGTTCAGGTTCGGATCAGTTTGGGGTTAGGTTTAGGGTTAGGGTTAGTTTTAGGTTTCGGTTCGGTTTCGTGTTAGGTTTAGGGTTAGGGTTCGTGTTCGGGTTTGGGTTCGGGTTAGGGTTAACGTTAGCGTTAGTTTTAGGGTTCAGGTTAGGGTTCAGGTTCAGGTTTGGTTTCGCGTTAGGGTTAGATTTAGGTTTAGGGTTAGGGTTCGGGTTAGGATAAGGTTTAGGCTTAGGGTTAGTGTTCGGGTTCGGTTATGGGTTGGGGTTAGGATTAGGGTTAGGGTTAGAGTTCAGGTTACGTTTTGGGTTAGGGTTAATGTTAGCGTTAGGGTTAGGGTTAAGGTTAGTGTTAGGGTTTGGGTTAGGGTTAGGTTTAGGGTTAGGTTTAGGGTTTAGGTTAAGGTTAGTGTTAGGGTTCGGTTTAGGTTAGGTTTAGGTTTCCGGATTGGGTTAGGTTTCAGGTTAGGGTTAGGATTAGGTTTAGCGTTAGGGATAAGGTTAGGTTTTGGGTTAGGGTTAGAGTTCAGGTTCGGTTTAGTGTTAGGATTCGGGTTACGGTTAGGGTTCAAGTTAGGGTTCGGTTTCAGGTTCGGGGTCAGTTTAGGGTTAGTGTTAGGGTTAGGTTTCTGGTTAGTTTTAGTTTTCGGGTTAGGGTTAGGGTTAGGGTTCGGGTTCGGGTTAGGGTTACCGTTAGGATTTGGATAGGGGTTAGGGTTAGGGTTAGAGTTCGGGTAAGGGTTCGAGTTAGGGTTAGGGTTCGGGTAAGGTTTCGGGTTAGGGTTACTGTTAGGGTTAGGGTTAGGGTTTGGGTTAGGGTAAGGTTTCGGGTTAGGGTTAGGGTTAGTATTAG
The DNA here is from genome assembly GCF_045843805.1 of Urocitellus parryii. Taxonomy (NCBI): domain Eukaryota; kingdom Metazoa; phylum Chordata; class Mammalia; order Rodentia; family Sciuridae; genus Urocitellus; species Urocitellus parryii. The sequence continues at coordinate 58,973 of NW_027551919.1, read as the reverse complement.
GGTTAGAGTTAGGGTTAGTGTTAAGGTTATGGTTAGGGTTAGGTTAGGGTTCGGGTTAGGTTTTGTTTGAGGGTTAGGGTTAGGGTTAAGTTTAGGTGTAGGGTTCTGGTTCTGAGTAGGGTTAGGGTTAGGTGTAGGGTTAGTGTTAGGGTTTGAGTTAGGGTTAGGTTTAGTGTTAGGTTTAGTGGTATGGTTCGGTTTACGGTTAGGTTTAGGGTTCGGGTTCGTGTTAGGTTTCGGGTTAGGGTTAGGGTTAGCGTTAGCGTTAGTGTTAGGATTAGGGTTTGGGTTACGGTTTGCGTTCGGGTTCGGTTTAGGGTTAGGGTTCGGGTTAGGGTTAGGTTTAGGGTTGGGTTTAGGGTTACGGTAAGGGTTCGGGTTAGGAGTAGGTTTAGGGTTAGCGTTAGGGTCATTGTTAGGGTTAGGTTTCGGGTTCGTGTTAGGTTTACGGTTAGGATTAGGTTTCCGGTTAAGGTTAGGGTTAGGGTTCGGGTTAAGGTTCGGTTTTGTGTTAGAGTTACGTTTTGGGTTAGGGTTAGTGTTAGGGTTCGGGTTAGGGTTAGGGTTAGGTTTTGGGTTAGGGTTAGGGTTAGTGTTCGGGTTAGGGTTAGGATTAGGGTTAGGCTTACGGTTAGGGTTCGGTTTCATGTCCAGGCTAGTGTTTGGGTTACGTTTAGGGTTAGGGGTAGAGTTCGGGTTAGGGTTAGGGTTCGGGTTAAGGTTAGGGTTAGGGTTCAGGTTAGGATTCGGGTTAGGGTTAGGGTTACGGTTTGGGTTAGGGTTCGTGTTTGTGTTAGGGTAAGGGTTATGGTGCGGATTAGGATTAGATTTAGGGTTAGGGTTAGGGTTAGGGTTAGGGTTCAAGTTAGGTTTAGTTTTCGGGTAAGGGTTAGGGTTAGGTTTAGGGTTAGTGTTAGGGTTAGGGTTACCGTGAGGGTTCTGATTTGGGTTAAGATTAGAGTTCTGGTTATGGTTTGGGTTAGCGTTAGTGTTAGTTTTAGGGTTAGGGTTAGTGTTAGGGTTCGGTTTCATATTCGGGTTAGTGTTCGGGTTACGTTTTGAGTTAGGGGTAGAGTTATGGTTGTGGTTAGGGTTAGGGTTATGGTTAGGGTTCGTGTTCGGGTTAGTGTTATGTTTAGGGTTAGTATTCGGGTTAGGGTTAGGGTTAGTGTTAGGGTTAGGGTTCAGTTTATGGTTAGGGTCCAGGTTCAGGATCAGGCTAGTGTGAGGTTTAGGGCTAGGGTTAGTGTTAGGTTTAAGTTTAGTGTTAAGGTTAGCGTTAGTGTTCGGGTTAGGGTACAGGTTTGATTTAGGGTTAGGGATAGGGTTCGGGATCGGGTTAGTTTAGGGTTAGGGTTAGGGTTCGGGTTCGTGTTCGGGTTACGGTTAGGTTTAGGGTTAGGGTTAGGGTTAGGTTCCAGATTAGGGTTAGGGTTAGGGTTTGGGTTAGTGTTAGGGTTAGGTTTAGGGTTAGGGTAAGGTTTCGGGTTCGGGTTAGGTTTAGGGTTAGGCTTAGGGTTAGGGTTAGGATTAGGTTTCAGGTTAGGGTTCAGTTTAGGGTTAGTTTTAGGTTTGGGTTAGGGTTAGGGTTGTGGTTCAGGTTAGGGTTCGGGTTCTGGTTTGGATCGGTTTTGGGTTAGTTTAGGGTTAGGGTTTGGTTTAGGGTTAGGGTTCGGGTTCGAGTTAGATTTAGGATTAGGGTTAGGGTTAGGGATAGGGTTTGGGTTAGGGTTAGGATTCGGGTTCGAATTCGGGTTAGGCTTAGGTCTCGTGTTAGGTTTAGGGTTTGGATTCGTGTTCGGGTTCGGGTTGAGGTTAGGGTTAGGGATAGGGGTCCGTTAGTGTTAGGGTTAGGGTTAGGGTTCGGGCTAGAGTATGGGTTAGGGTTAGTGTTCGGGTTCTGGTTCGGGTTAGGGTTAGGGTTATGTTTAGGTTCCTGGTTAGGGTTATGGTTAGGGTTAGGGTTTGGATTAGGTTGAGGGTTCGGGTTAGCGTTCGGGTTATGGTTAGGGTTAGGGTTGGGTTTCGAGTCGGGTTCGGGTAAGGGTTAGGGTTAGGGTTAAGGTTAGGGTTCGGGTTCGGGTTCGGTTTAGGGATCGCATTAGGGTTAGAATTACTGTTGGGGTTAAGGTTAGGGTAGGGTTCAAGTTAGGGTTAGGGTTAGAGTTTGGGTTAGGGTTAGGTTTCGGGTTAGGGTTAGGGTTAGGGTTAGGGTTAGAGTTAGGGTTATTGTTAAGGTTAGGATTAGGTTTAGGGTTAGGGTTTGGGTTAGAGAGTGAATAAGAATTAGGGTTAGGGTTAGTCTTAGGGTTAGTGTTCGGGTTCGGGTAAGGGTTGGGGTTAGGGTTAGGGTTATGATAGGTTTACGTTTAGGGTTAGGGTTAGTGTTAGCCTTAGGTTTAGGGTTAAGTTTTGGTTTAGGGTTCGGGTTCGGGTTAGGTTTAGGGTTAAGGTTATGGTTAATGTTAGGGCTACTCTTAGGGGTCGGTTTATGGTTAGGGTTAGGGTTCGGGATCGGGTTAGGTTTCGGGTTAGTGTTAGGATTAGGGTTAGCGTTAGGGTTAGGGTTAGGGATAGGGTTTGTGTTAGGGTTAGAGTTCGGGTTCGGTATAGGGTTAGGGTTCGGGTTAGGGTTAGGTTTAGGGTTAGGGTTCAGGTTAGGGTTCGGGTTCAGGTTCGGGTGCGGTTTAGGGTTATGTTTAGGGTTAGGGTTAGGGTTAGGTTTAGGGTTCGATTTAGGGTTAGGTTTAGGGTTCGGATTACGGTTAGGGTTAGCGTTAGGGTTAGGGTTAGGGGTATTGTTAGGGTTAGGTTTACGGTTTGGATTCAGTTTCGGGTTAGGGTTATGTTTAGGATTAGGGTTCGAGTTATGGTTAGTGTTACGGTTCGGGATAGGGTTAGGGTTAGCTTTGGGTTAGGTTAGGTTTTGGGTTAGGGTTAGTGTTAGGGTTAGTGTTAGAGTTAGGGTTAGTGTTAAGGTTATGGTTAGGTTTAGGGTTAGGGTTTGGGTTAGGGTTAGCTTTCGGTTAAGTGTTAGGGATAGGGTTAGGCGTAGGGTTAGGGTTAGGGTTAGGGTTAGTGTTAGGGATAGGGTTAGGGTTAGGGTTAGGCTTAGGATTAAGTTTAGGTTTAGGTTTCGGGTTCGGGTTAGGGTAAGGGTTAGGTTTAGGGTTAGTGTTAGGTTTTGAGTTACGGTTAGGGTTAGGTTTATGGTTAGGGTTTGTGTTAGGGTTCGATTTACAGTTAGGGTTAGATTTCGGGTTCGGGTTAGGTTTCGGTTTAGGGTTAGGGTTAGGGTTAGCGTTAGGGTTAGGGTTAGGGTTTGGTTTAGGGTTAGCGTTCGGGATCGGTTTAGGGATAGGTTTCGGGTTAGTGTTATATTTAGGGTTAGGGTTCAAGTTAGGTTTCGGGTTCAGATTAGGGTTCGGTTTAGGGTTAGGGTTAGGGTTAGGATTCGGGTTCGGGTTAGGGTTATGGTTCAGGTTATTATTCGTGTTAGGGTTAGGGTTAGGGTTAGGTTTCTTGTTACTGTTATTGTTAGGGTTAGGGTGCTGATTAGGATAAGATTTTGGGTTAGGGTTAGCATTAGGGTTAGGATTCAAGTTAGGGTTAGGGTTCGAGTAACGGTTAGGGTTTGGGTTAGGGTTCGTGTTAGGGTTAGGGTTCGGGTTCGTGTTCGGGTTAGTGTTAGTGTTAGGTTTAGGGTTCGGTTAGGGTTAGGGTTAGGGTTATGGTTACGGTTAGGGATAGGATTTGGGTTAGCGTGAGGGTTCTGATTCGGGTTAAGATTAGGGTTCTGGTTAATGGTTTGGGTAAGGGTTAGTGTCAGGGTAAGTGTTAGGGTTAGTGTTATGGTTCGGTTTCATGTTTGGGTTACGTTTAGGGTTAGGGTTAGAGTTATGGTTAGGGTTAGGGTTAGGGTTCGGGTTAGGGTTCGGGTTAGGGTTCTGGTTAGGTTTCGGGTTAGGGTTAGGGTTAGTGTTAGGGTTAGGCTTCGGGTTCGGGTTAGGGTTAGGGTTAGGGTTACGTTTAGGGTTCAGGTTAGGATTCAGGTTCAGGTTCGGGTTCGGGGCAGGGTTAGGGTTCGGGTTTGGTTAGGGGTAGGGTTAGGGTTCGGGTTAGCGTTAGGGTTCGGGTTCGGGTTCGGGGTAGGTTTAGAGTTAGGTTTAGGTTTAGGGTTAGGGTTATGGTTAGGGTCCGGGTTCGGGTTTGGTTTATGTTTATGGTTAGGATTTAGGTTAGGGTTAGAGTTAGGGTTAGGGTTAGGGTTCGGATTATGGTTAGAGTCCAGGTTTGGGTTCTGGCAAGGGTGAGGGTTAGGGCTAGTGTTAGTGTTAGGGTTATGGTTAGTGTTAAGGGTAGGGTTAGGGTTCGGGTTAGGGTTAGGTTTAGGTTTAGGTTTAGGGTTAGGGTTATGGTGCGAGTAAGGGTTAGGGTTAGGTTTAGGGTTAGGGTTAGTGTTAGGGTGCGGTTTAATTTTAGGTTAGGGTTCGGGTTCGGGTTAGGTTTCGGGTTAGTGTTAGGGTTAGGATTAGTCTTAGGGGTAGGGTTAGGGTTCAGCTTAGGGTTCGGTTTCAGGTTCGGGTTCGGTTTAGGGTTAGGTTTAGGGTTAGGGTTCGGTTAGGGTTACGGTTAGGTTTAGTGTCAGGTTTAGGGTTAGGGATCAGTTTAGAGTTAGGGATAGGTTTCGTGTTCGGGTTCGTGTCCGGGTTATGTTTAGGGTTAGGGTTAGGGTTTGGGTTTGGGTTCAGGTTAGGGTTAGAATTAGGTTTAGGTTTAGGGTTAGGTTTAGGGTTAGTGATAGTGTTTGGGTTAGGTTTAGTGTTCGGATTCGGGTTCGGGTTAGGGTTAGGTTTCGGGTTACGTTTATGGTTTGATTTAGGGTTAGGGTTAGGGTTCAGGTTAAGGTTAGGGTTCGGGTTCTGGTTCTCGTTAGGGTTAAGGTTAATTTTAGGGTTAGGGTTAGTTTTCGGGTAAGTGTTCGGGTTAGGGTTATTGTGCGAATTAGGATTAGGTTTAGGGTTAGGGTTAGGGTTATGGTTAGGGTTCGAATAAGGATTAGGGTTCAAGTTAGATTGGGTTTAGGGTTAGGGTTAGGGTAAGATTTCGGGATCGGGTTTGGTTTAGGTTTAGGGATAGGGTAGGATTAGGGTTCGGGTTAAGGTTCGAGTTAGGATTAGGTTTCGGGTTAGGGTTAGGGTTCGGTTCGGGTTCGGGTTCGGGTTAGGTTTAGTGTTCGTTTTAGGGTTCGGTAAGGGTTAGGTTTATGATTCGGGTTAGGGTTAGGGTTAGGGTTAGGGTTTGTGTTAGGGTTTGGTTTAGGGTTATGGTTCGGGTTCGGGTTCGGGTTAGGCTTAAACTTTGTGTTAGTTTTAGGGTTCAGGTTAGGGTTCTTGTTCAGGTTTGGATTCGCGTTAGGTTTAGGGTTAGGTTTAGGGTTCGGGTTCGGGTTCGGTTTCTGGTTAGGGTTAGGGTTAGGGTTAGGGTTAGCGTTACGGTTCTGGTTCGGTATAGGGTTAGGGTTAGGGTTAGGGTTTGAGTTCGGGTTAGGGTTATGGTTCGGGTAAGGGTTAGGGTTAGGGTTCGGCTTAGGTATAGGGTTCAGGTTCGGTTAAGTATTGGGGTTAGTGTTAGGGTTAGCGTTAGTGTTCGGGTTTGGGTTCGGGTTCAGGTTCGGGTTCAGTTTAGGGTTAGGGTTAGGGTTAGGGTTGCAGTTAGGGTTAGGGTTCGGGTTATGGTTAGGGTTCGGGTTTGGGTTAGGATTAGTGTTAGGGTTAGGGTTAGGGTTCAGGTTAGGGTTAGGGTTCAGGTTCAGGTTAAGTGTAGGATTAGGGTTCAGTTATGGTTATGGTTAGTGTTAGGGTTCAGTTTAGGATTCGGATTAGATTTAGGGTTAGATTTAGTGTTCGGGTTCATGTTAGTGTTAGGATTAGGGTTAGGGCTAGGCTTAGGTTTAGGGTTAGGTTTAGATTTATGGTTCGAGTTAGGATTAGAGTTAGGGTTAGGGTTAGGGTTTGGGTTAGGGTTAGGGTTCTGGTTCGGGTTAGCTTTAGTGTTAGGTTTTGGGTTCGGGTTAGGTTTAGGGTTAGTGTTAGGGTTAGGGTTAGTGTTAGGGTTAGGGTTCAGTTTCGGGTTAGGATTATGTTTAGGGTTCGGGTTCGGGTTAGGTTTAGTTTTAGGGTTAGTGTTCGGGTTAGGGTTTGTGTTAGGGTTAGGTTAGGGTTAGGGTACGGGTCAGGTTCGGGCAAGGATTAGGGTTAGGGCTAGGGTTAGTGTTAGGGTTAAGTTTAGGGTTAAGGTTAGGGTTAGGGTTCGGGTTACGGTTAGGGTTAGGGTTAGGTTTAGAGTTAGGGTTAGTGTGCGAATTAGGGTTAGGGTTAGGTTTAGGGTTATTGTTAGGGTTCGGTTTAAGGTTAGGATTAGGTTTCGGGTTCGGGTTAGGGTTCGGGTTATTGTTAAGTTTAGGATTAGCATTAGGGTTAGGTTTAGGGTTAGGGTTCGGTTTCGGGTTAGGGTTATGTTTAGGGTTCGGCTTCAGGTTAGCTTTAGGGTTAGGGTTAGTGTTCGGGTTCGGGTTAGCGTTAGGGTTAGGGTTAGGGTTAGGTTTAGAGTTCGGGTTAGGGTTTGTGTTAGGGTTAGCATTAGGGTTAGGGTTAGGTTTTGGGTCAGGGTTAGAGTTCTGGTTCGGTTTAGGGTTAGGTTTCGGGTTAGGGTTAGGGTTCGGTTTCGGGTTCGGGTTACGGTTAGGGTTAACGTTAGGGTGAGTTTTAGGGTTCATGATAGGTTTTGGGTTCAGGTTTGGGTTCACGTTAGGGTTAGGGTTAAGTTTAGGGTTAGGGTTCAGGTTAGGGTTTGGGTTCAGGTTTGGGTTCTGGTTAGAGTTATGGTTCGGTTTAGGTTTAGGCTTCGGGTTAGGGTTAGGATTAGGGTTCAGGTTAGGGTTCGGGTTCAGGTTCGTGTTCGGGTTAGGGTTAGTGTTAGGATTTGGGTTAGAGTTAGGGTTAGGGTTCGGGTTAGGGTTAGGGTTAGGGTTAGGGTTCAGGTTAGGCTTCGGGTTCAGGTTCGGATCGGTTTTGGGTTAGGGTCAGGGTTAGGGTTAAGGTTAGGTTTAGGGTTAGGTTCCGGTTTATGGTTTGGTTTAGGATTAGAGTTAGGGTTAGGGTTAGGGTTTGGGTCAAGGTTAGGGTTCGGGTTCGGATTCGGGTTAGTGTTAGGTTTGTGTTAGGTTGAGGGTTAGTGTTCGTGTTCGGATTCGGGTTCGGGTTAAGGTTAGGATTATGGATAGTTTTCGGTTAGTGTTAGGGTTAGAGTTAGGGTTAGGGTTAGGGTTAGGGTTAGGTTTCGGGTTCGGGTTAGGTTTCGGGTTCGGGTTCGGGTTAGGGTTAACGTTAGGGTGAGTTTTAGGGTTCATGATAGGGTTTGGGTTCAGGTTTGGGTTCGCGTTAGTGTTAGGGTTAGGTTTAGGGTTCGGGTTCGGATTAGTGTTAGGGTTAATGTTAGGGTTAGCGTTACGGTTCCGGTTCGGTTTAAGGTTAGGGTTAGGGTTTGGATTCGGGTTCAGGTTAGGGTTATGAAACGGGTAAGGGTTTGTGTTAGGGTTAACATTAGGGTTAGGTTTAGGTTTCGGGTCAGGGTTTGAGTTCTGGTTAGGTTTAGGGTTAGGGTTAGTGTTAGATTTATGGTTCGGTTTCGGGTTAGGTTTAGGGTTAGTGTTCGGGTTAGGGTTAGTGTTAGTGTTAGGGTTTGGGCTAGGGTTAGGGTTAGTGTTTGGGTTAGGGTTAGGTTTTGGGTTAGGGTTAGGTTTAGGGTTAGGGTTAGAGTTAGGGTTAGTGTTAAGGTTAGGGTTAGGGATAGGTTTAGGATTCGTGTTAGGGTTTGGGTAAGGGTTAGGTTTAGGGTTATGTTTCGGGTTATGGTTAGCATTCGGGTTCGGGTTTGCGTTAGCGTTAGGGTAAGGGTTAGGGATAGGGTTAGGTTTCGGGTTATGGTTAGGGTTTGGGTTAGGGTTCAGGTTCGGGTTCGGAATAGAGTTAGGGTTAGGGTTAGGATTCGCGTTCTTGTTAGTGTTAGGATTAAGGTTAGGGTTAGGCTTAGGTTTAAGGTTAGGTTTAGGGTTAGGGATCGGTTTAGGGTTAGGGCAAGGGTTCAAATTTGTTTTAGGGTTCAGGTTCAGGTTAGGGTTAGGGTTGGGGTTAGGCTTAGCGTTAGGGTTCGGGTTAGGTTAGGGTTCAGGTTCGGGTTCGGGTTATGTTTAGAGTTAGGTTTAGGGTTAGGGTTAGGGTTAGGTTTAGGGTTCAGTTTCGGGTTAGGGTTATGTTTAGGGTTCGGGTTCGGGTTAGGTTTAGGATTAGGGTTAGTGTTCGGGTTAGGGTTTGTGTTAGGGTAAGGGTTAGAGTTAGGGTATGGGTCGGGTTCGGGCAAGGGTTAGGCTTAGGGCTTGGGTTAGAGTTAGGTTTAGGGTTAAGGTTAAGGTTAGGGTTAGGGTTCGGGTTCGGGTTAGGGTTAGGTTTAGGTTTAGAGTTAGGGTTAGGGTGCGAGTTAGGGTTAGGTTTAGGTTTAGGGTTATTGTTAGGGTTCAGTTTAAGTTTAGGGTTAGCGTTCGGGATCGGGTTAGGTTTCGGGTTATTGTTAGGTTTAGGGTTAGCATTAGGGTTAGCGTTAGGGTTAGGGTTCGTTTTCGGGTTAGGGTTATGTTTAGGTTTCGGTTTCGGGTTTGGTTTAGGGTTAGGGTTAGTGTTCGGGTTCGGGTTAACTTTAGGGTTAGGTTTAGGGTTAGGGTTAAAGTTCGGGTTAGGGTTTGTGTTAGGGTTAGCATTAGGGTTACGGTTAGGTTTTGTGTCAGGGTTAGAGTTCTGGTTCGGTTTAGGGTTAGGGTTCGGGTTAGGTTTAGAGTTCTGGTTCGGTTTAGGGTTAGGGTTCGGTTTCGGGTTCGGGTTAGGGTAAGAGTTTTGGTTCGGTTTAGGGTTAGGGTTCGGTTTCGGGTTCGGGTTCGGTTTCGGGTTCGGGTTCACGTACGGGTTAGTGTTAGGGTTTGGGTTAGGTTTAGGGTTAGGGTTAGGGTTAGGATTAGGCTTCAGGTTAGGGTTCGGGTTCAGGTTCGGGTTCGGGTTAGGGTTAGGGTTAGGATTTGGGTTAGAGTTAGGGTTAGGGTTCGGGTTAGGGTTAGGGTTAGGGTTAGGGTTCAGGTTAGGCTTCGGGTTCAGGTTCGGATCGGTTTTGGGTTAGGGTCAGGGTTAGGGTTAAGGTTAGGTTTAGGGTTAAGTTCCGGTTTATGGTTTGGTTTAGGATTAGAGTTAGGGTTAGGGTTAGGGTTTGGGTCAAGGTTAGGGTTCGGGTTCGGATTCGGGTTAGTGTTAGGTTTGTGTTAGGTTGAGGGTTAGTGTTCGTGTTCGGATTCGGGTTCGGGTTAAGGTTAGGATTATGGATAGGGTTCGGTTAGTGTTAGGGTTAGAGTTAGGGTTAGGGTTAGGGTTAGGGTTAGGTTTCGGGTTCGGGTTAGTTTTCGGGTTTGGGTTAGGTTTCGGGTTCGGGTTCGGGTTAGGGTTAACGTTAGGGTGAGTTTTAGGGTTCATGATAGGGTTTGGGTTCAGGTTTGGGTTCGCGTTAGTGTTAGGGTTAGGTTTAGGGTTCGGGTTCGGATTAGTGTTAGGGTTAATGTTAGGGTTAGCGTTACGGTTCCGGTTCGGTTTAAGGTTAGGGTTAGGGTTTGGATTCGGGTTCAGGTTAGGGTTATGAAACGGGTAAGGGTTTGTGTTAGGGTTAACATTAGGGTTAGGTTTAGGTTTCGGGTCAGGGTTTGAGTTCTGGTTAGGTTTAGGGTTAGGGTTAGTGTTAGATTTATGGTTCGGTTTCGGGTTAGGTTTAGGGTTAGTGTTCGGGTTAGGGTTAGTGTTAGTGTTAGGGTTTGGGCTAGGGTTAGGGTTAGTGTTTGGGTTAGGGTTAGGTTTTGGGTTAGGGTTAGGTTTAGGGTTAGGGTTAGAGTTAGGGTTAGTGTTAAGGTTAGGGTTAGGGATAGGTTTAGGATTCGTGTTAGGGTTTGGGTAAGGGTTAGGTTTAGGGTTATGTTTCGGGTTATGGTTAGCATCCGGGTTCGGGTTTGCGTTAGCGTTAGGGTAAGGGTTAGGGATAGGGTTAGGTTTCGGGTTATGGTTAGGGTTTGGGTTAGGGTTCAGGTTCGGGTTCGGAATAGAGTTAGGGTTAGGGTTAGGATTCGCGTTCTTGTTAGTGTTAGGATTAAGGTTAGGGTTAGGCTTAGGTTTAAGGTTAGGTTTAGGGTTAGGGATCGGTTTAGGGTTAGGGCAAGGGTTCAAATTTGTTTTAGGGTTCAGGTTCAGGTTAGGGTTAGGGTTGGGGTTAGGCTTAGCGTTAGGGTTCGGGTTAGGTTAGGGTTCAGGTTCGGGTTCGGGTTATGTTTAGAGTTAGGTTTAGGGTTAGGGTTAGGGTTAGGTTTAGGGTTCAGTTTCGGGTTAGGGTTATGTTTAGGGTTCGGGTTCGGGTTAGGTTTAGGATTAGGGTTAGTGTTCGGGTTAGGGTTTGTGTTAGGGTAAGGGTTAGAGTTAGGGTATGGGTCGGGTTCGGGCAAGGGTTAGGCTTAGGGCTTGGGTTAGAGTTAGGTTTAGGGTTAAGGTTAAGGTTAGGGTTAGGGTTCGGGTTCGGGTTAGGGTTAGGTTTAGGTTTAGAGTTAGGGTTAGGGTGCGAGTTAGGGTTAGGTTTAGGTTTAGGGTTATTGTTAGGGTTCAGTTTAAGTTTAGGGTTAGCGTTCGGGATCGGGTTAGGTTTCGGGTTATTGTTAGGTTTAGGGTTAGCATTAGGGTTAGCGTTAGGGTTAGGGTTCGTTTTCGGGTTAGGGTTATGTTTAGGTTTCGGTTTCGGGTTTGGTTTAGGGTTAGGGTTAGTGTTCGGGTTCGGGTTAACTTTAGGGTTAGGTTTAGGGTTAGGGTTAAAGTTCGGGTTAGGGTTTGTGTTAGGGTTAGCATTAGGGTTACGGTTAGGTTTTGTGTCAGGGTTAGAGTTCTGGTTCGGTTTAGGGTTAGGGTTCGGGTTAGGTTTAGAGTTCTGGTTCGGTTTAGGGTTAGGGTTCGGTTTCGGGTTCGGGTTAGGGTAAGAGTTTTGGTTCGGTTTAGGGTTAGGGTTCGGTTTCGGGTTCGGGTTCGGTTTCGGGTTCGGGTTCACGTACGGGTTAGTGTTAGGGTTTGGGTTAGGTTTAGGGTTAGGGTTAGGGTTAGGATTAGGCTTCAGGTTAGGGTTCGGGTTCAGGTTCGGGTTCGGGTTAGGGTTAGGGTTAGGATTTGGGTTAGAGTTAGGGTTAGGGTTCGGGTTAGGGTTAGGGTTAGGGTTAGGGTTCAGGTTAGGCTTCGGGTTCAGGTTCGGATCGGTTTTGGGTTAGGGTCAGGGTTAGGGTTAAGGTTAGGTTTAGGGTTAAGTTCCGGTTTATGGTTTGGTTTAGGATTAGAGTTAGGGTTAGGGTTAGGGTTTGGGTCAAGGTTAGGGTTCGGGTTCGGATTCGGGTTAGTGTTAGGTTTGTGTTAGGTTGAGGGTTAGTGTTCGTGTTCGGATTCGGGTTCGGGTTAAGGTTAGGATTATGGATAGGGTTCGGTTAGTGTTAGGGTTAGAGTTAGGGTTAGGGTTAGGGTTAGGGTTAGGTTTCGGGTTCGGGTTAGTTTTCGGGTTTGGGTTAGGTTTCGGGTTCGGGTTCGGGTTAGGGTTAACGTTAGGGTGAGTTTTAGGGTTCATGATAGGGTTTGGGTTCAGGTTTGGGTTCGCGTTAGTGTTAGGGTTAGGTTTAGGGTTCGGGTTCGGATTAGTGTTAGGGTTAATGTTAGGGTTAGCGTTACGGTTCCGGTTCGGTTTAAGGTTAGGGTTAGGGTTTGGATTCGGGTTCAGGTTAGGGTTATGAAACGGGTAAGGGTTTGTGTTAGGGTTAACATTAGGGTTAGGTTTAGGTTTCGGGTCAGGGTTTGAGTTCTGGTTAGGTTTAGGGTTAGGGTTAGTGTTAGATTTATGGTTCGGTTTCGGGTTAGGTTTAGGGTTAGTGTTCGGGTTAGGGTTAGTGTTAGTGTTAGGGTTTGGGCTAGGGTTAGGGTTAGTGTTTGGGTTAGGGTTAGGTTTTGGGTTAGGGTTAGGTTTAGGGTTAGGGTTAGAGTTAGGGTTAGTGTTAAGGTTAGGGTTAGGGATAGGTTTAGGATTCGTGTTAGGGTTTGGGTAAGGGTTAGGTTTAGGGTTATGTTTCGGGTTATGGTTAGCATCCGGGTTCGGGTTTGCGTTAGCGTTAGGGTAAGGGTTAGGGATAGGGTTAGGTTTCGGGTTATGGTTAGGGTTTGGGTTAGGGTTCAGGTTCGGGTTCGGAATAGAGTTAGGGTTAGGGTTAGGATTCGCGTTCTTGTTAGTGTTAGGATTAAGGTTAGGGTTAGGCTTAGGTTTAAGGTTAGGTTTAGGGTTAGGGATCGGTTTAGGGTTAGGGCAAGGGTTCAAATTTGTTTTAGGGTTCAGGTTCAGGTTAGGGTTAGGGTTGGGGTTAGGCTTAGCGTTAGGGTTCGGGTTAGGTTAGGGTTCAGGTTCGGGTTCGGGTTATGTTTAGAGTTAGGTTTAGGGTTAGGGTTAGGTTTAGGGTTCAGTTTCGGGTTAGGGTTATGTTTAGGGTTCGGGTTCGGGTTAGGTTTAGGATTAGGGTTAGTGTTCGGGTTAGGGTTTGTGTTAGGGTAAGGGTTAGAGTTAGGGTATGGGTCGGGTTCGGGCAAGGGTTAGGCTTAGGGCTTGGGTTAGAGTTAGGTTTAGGGTTAAGGTTAAGGTTAGGGTTAGGGTTCGGGTTCGGGTTAGGGTTAGGTTTAGGTTTAGAGTTAGGGTTAGGGTGCGAGTTAGGGTTAGGTTTAGGTTTAGGGTTATTGTTAGGGTTCAGTTTAAGTTTAGGGTTAGCGTTCGGGATCGGGTTAGGTTTCGGGTTATTGTTAGGTTTAGGGTTAGCATTAGGGTTAGCGTTAGGGTTAGGGTTCGTTTTCGGGTTAGGGTTATGTTTAGGTTTCGGTTTCGGGTTTGGTTTAGGGTTAGGGTTAGTGTTCGGGTTCGGGTTAACGTTAGGGTTAGGTTTAGGGTTAGGGTTAAAGTTCGGGTTAGGGTTTGTGTTAGGGTTAGCATTAGGGTTACGGTTAGGTTTTGTGTCAGGGTTAGAGTTCTGGTTCGGTTTAGGGTTAGGGTTCGGGTTAGGTTTAGAGTTCTGGTTCGGTTTAGGGTTAGGGTTCGGTTTCGGGTTCGGGTTAGGGTAAGAGTTTTGGTTCGGTTTAGGGTTAGGGTTCGGTTTCGGGTTCGGGTTCGGTTTCGGGTTCGGGTTCACGTACGGGTTAGTGTTAGGGTTAGGGTTAGGTTTAGGGTTAGGGTTAGGGTTAGGATTAGGCTTCATGTTAGGGTTCGGGTTCAGGTTCGGGTTCGGGTTAGGGTTAGGGTTAGGATTTGGGTTAGAGTTAGGGTTAGGGTTCGGGTTCGCGTTAGGGTTAGGGTTATGGTTCAGGTTAGGGTTCGGGTTCAGGTTCGGATCGGTTTTGGGTGAGGTTTAGGGTTAGGGTTAGGGTTAGGTGTAGGGTTAGGGTTCGGGTTATGGTTTGGTTTAGCATTAGAGTTAGGCTTAGGGTTAGGGTTTGGGTCAAGTTTAGGGTTCGGGTTCGGGTTCGGGTTAGTGTTAGGTTTCGTGTTAGGTTTAGGGTTAGTGTTCGGGTTCGGGTTCGGGTTCGGGTTAAGTTTAGGATTAGGGATAGGGGTCGGTTAGTGTTAGGTTTAGAGTTAGGGTTCGGGTTAGGGTTAAGGTTTGGTTTCGGGTTCGGGTTCAGGTTAGGGTTAACGTTAGGGTTAGTTTTAGGGTTCATGTTACCGTTTGGGTTCAGGTTTGGGTTCTCGTTAGGGTTAGGGTTAGATTTAGGGTTAGGGTTCGCGTTCGGGTTAGTGTTAGTTTAAGGTTTGGGTTAGCGTTAAGGTTCCGGTTCTGTTTAGGGTTAGGGTTAGGTTTAGGATTTGGGTTCAGTTTAGGGTTATGGTTGGGGTAAGGGTTTGTGTTAGGGTTAGCAATAGGGTTAGGGTTAGGTTTCGGGTCAGGGTTAGAGTTCTGTTTCGGTTTAAGGTTAGGGTTCGGGTTAGGGTTAGGGTTCGGTTTCGGGTTACGGTTATGGTTAGGGTTCGGGTTAGGGTTAGATTTAGGGTTAGGGTTCGGGTTAGGGTTAGGGTTAGGGTTTGGGTTAGGGTTAGAGTTAGGGTTAGTGTTAAGTTTAGGGTTAGGGATAGGGTTAGGGTTCGTGTTAGGGTTCGGGTAAGGGTTAGGGTTAGGCTTAGGGTTAGGGTTCGTGTTCGGGTACGGGTTGGGGTTAGGTTTAGGGTTAGGGTTATGGTTCGGTTTGGGGTTAGGATTACGGTTAGCATTAGGGTTCGGGTTAGTTTTGGGGTTAGGGTTCGTGTGAGGTTTAGGGTGAGGGTTCGGTTTCGGGTTAAGATTAGGATTCTGGTTTGAGTTCGGGTTAGGGTTAGATTTAGAGTTAGGGTTAGGGTACGGGTTCGGGTTAGTGTTAAGGTTAGGGTTCGGTTTCGTGTTAGGGTTTGGGTTAGGATTAGGGATAGGGTTAGGTTTAGGATTAGGCGTAGGGTTAGGGTTACGTTTAGGGTTAGGGTTCGGGTTCGCGTTAGGCTTCGGGTTATGGTTAGGTTTACGTTTAGGTTTCGGGTTTAGGTTTCGGGTTTGGGTTAGGGTTAGGGTTAGGGTTAGGGTTCGGGTAGGGTTTGGGTAAGGTTTAGTGTTAGGGTTTTGTTCGGTTTCGGGTTAGGGTTAGGGATACGTGTAGGTTTAGCGTTTGGGTTCAGGTTCGGGTTAGGGTTAGGGTTAGCGTTCGGGTTATGGTTAGAGTTAGGGTTAGGGTTCGTGTCGGGTTCGGGTGAGGGTTAGTCTTAGGGTTAGTTTTAGGTTTAGGTGAGGGTTAGGGTTCGGGTTACGGTTCGGTTTAGGGTTCGGGTTAGGGTTAGAGTTACGGTTTGGGTGAGGGTTAGGATTCGCGTTAGGTTTAGTGTTCAGGTTACGGTTATGGTTAGGGTTAGCGTTAGGCTGAGGGTTTGGGTTCGGGATAAGGTTAGGGTTCTGGTTCAGGTTCGGGATAGGGTTAGAGTTAGGTTTAGGGTTAGGGTTCGGGTTCGGGTTAGGGTTAGGGTCATGGTTATGATTAGGGTTCGGTTTCATGTTAGAGTTAGGGTTCTGGTTAGGGTTAGGACTAGGGTTAGGTTTAGGCTTAGGGTTAGGGATCGGGTTTGGGTTAGGTTTCGGGTTATGGTTAGGGTTAGGGTTAAAGTTCGGGTTGAGTTCGAGTAAGGTTTCGGTTTAGTGTTATCGTTCGGGTTCAGGTTAGGGTTAGGGTCAGGGTTAGGGTTCGGGTTAGGGTTTGGGTTAGAGTTAGAGTTCGGGTTCGGTTTAGGGTTAGTGTTCGGGTTAGGGTTAGGGTTAGATTTCAGGTTAGGGTTCGGGTTCAGGTTTGGGTTCGGTTTAGGGTTAGGATTAGGGTTTGTTTTAATGTTAGGTTTAGTATTCGGGTTAGAGTTTGGGTTCGGGTATGGGTTAGTGTTAGGGTTAGGGTTCGGGTCAGGATCAGGTAACGGTTAGGGTTAGGGTTAGGGTTAGGTTTTGGGATAGGGTTAGGGTTACGGTTCGGGTTAGCGTTCGGGTTAGGGTTAGGGTAAGGGTTAGGGTTCGGGACGGGTTCGGGTAAGGGTTAGGGTTAGGGTTAGAGTTAGTGTTAGGTTAGGGTTAGGGTTTGGGATAGGGTTAGGGTTAGAGTTCGGGTTAGGGGTAGGGTTCGGGTTAGGTTCATGCTTCGGGTTTGGGTTTGGGTTAGGGTTAGGGTTATGATTCAGGTTAGGGTTCGGTTTCAGGTTCGGATCGGTTTTGGGTTAGTGTTAGGGTTAGGGTTAGTGTTAGGCTAGGTTTCGGGTTCGAGTTCGGGTTAGGGTTAGAGTTATGGTTCGGGTTACGGGTATGGTTCGGTTTCGGGTTAGGGTTAGGGTTAGAGTTCGGATTACTAATAGGCTTCTGTTAGGGTTAGGGTTAGGGTTCGGGTTCGGGTTAGGGTTAGGGTTAGTGTTAGGTTTAGGTTTTCGGGTTTGGGTTAGGGTTACATGTAGGTTTGGTTTAGAGTTAGGATTAGAGTTCAGGTTAGGGTTCGGGCTCAGGTTCGGTTTTAGGTTATGGTTAGGGTTAGGATTTGGTTTAGGGTTAGGGTTTGGTTTACGGTTTGGGTTCGTTTAGGTTGAGGGTTCGGGCTCAGGTTAGGGTTAGGGTTAGGGTTATGGTTATGGTTAGGGTTAGGGTTAGGATTAGGTTTAGCGTTCGGGTTCGGGTTCGGGTTAGGGTTAGATTAGGGTTATGGTTCGGGTTCAGTTTAGGGTTAGGGTACGGGTTCGAGTTAGGGTTAGGGTTAGGGTTCGGGTTACTATTAGGGTTTGGGTTTTGGTTAGGGTTAGGTTTACAGTTAGGGTTAGGTTTAGGATTAGGGTTCAGGTTAGGGTTCGGGTTCAGGTTCGGTTCAGGTTAGGGTTAGGGTTAAGATTTGGTTATGGATAGAGTTAAGTTTCGGGTTCGGTTATGTTGAGGGTTCGGGTTCGGGTTAGGGTTAGGGTTATGCTTAGGGTTAGGGTTAGGGTTAGGGTTCGGGTTAGGGTTAGGTTTAGGGTTAGGGTCATCCCGGGTTCGGGTAAGGGTTGGGTTAGGGTTAGGGTTAAGGTTCGGTTAGGGTTAGAGTTAGTGTTAGGGTTCGGGTTAGGGTTAGGGTTAGGGTTAGGTTTCGGGTTACAGTTAGGGTTACATTTAGGTTTAGATTTAGGGTTAGGATTAGGGATCAGTTTAGGGTTCTGGTTCAGGTTCGGGTTCGTGTTAGGGTTAGGGTTTGGATTTGGGTAAGGGTTAGGGTTCCGGTTTGGGTTAGGGTTAGGGTTCAGGTTCGAGTTCGCGTTAGGTTGAGGGTTCGGATTCGGTTTAGTGTTATGGTTATGGTTATGGTTAGGATTAGGGTTAGGGTTAGGGTTAGGTTTAGGTTTAAGGTTCTGGTTCGCGTTAGGGTTAGGATTAGGGTTAGGATTAGGGTTAGGAATAGGGTTATGGTTTGGGTTCGGTTAGGTTGAGGTTTTGGGTTCGGGTTAGGTTTAGGGTTAGGGTCAGGGTTAGGATTACTATTAGGTTTAGGGTTTGGGTTCGGGTTAGGGTTAGTTTTATTTTTAGTTTTAGGTTTAGGGTTCTGTTTAGGGTTAGGGTTAGGGTTCATGTTCGGGTTAGAGTTCGGGTTACTTTTAGGGTTAGGGTTACTTTTAGGGTTAGGGTTAGGGTTAGATTTCGGGATCGGGTTACGTTTAAATTGAGGGTTAGTGTTACGTTTATGGTTCGGGTTAGGGTTAGGTTTAGGGTTAGGATTAGGGTTCGGGTTCGGTTTAAGGTTCAGGTTAGGTTTAGGGTTATGGTTAGGGTTTAGGATTAGGTTTTGGGTCGTGTTCGGGTAAGGTTTAGGATTAGGGTTAGAGTTCGGTTTCGGGTTCGGTTTAGGGATACTGTTTGGGTTAGCGTTTGGGATCGGGTTAGGGTTAGGTTTAGGGTTAGTGTGAGGGTTAGGGTTAGGGTTAGGGTTAGTTTTAGGGTTCGGTTTACGGTTAGGGTTAGGATTAGTGTTCAGGTTAGGTTTTAGGTTAGGGTTAGGGTTAGCATTAGTGTTAGGGTTAGGTTTTGGGTTAGGGTTAGGGTTCGAGTTCGGTTTAGGGTTAGGGTTCAGATTCGGGTTAGGGTTAGGGTTCAGGTTAGCGTTCGGGTTCAGGTTCGGGTTCGTTTAGGGTTAGGGTTAGGGTTAGATTTAGGTTTAGGTTTCAGATTAGGGTTAGGGATAGGGTTCGTGTTAGGGATAGGGTTAGGGTTAAGGTTAAGGTTATTGTTAGGGTTAGTGTTAGGGTTCACGTTAGGGTTCGTTTTAGGGTTCGGGTAAGGGTTAGAGTCAGGGTTAGGGTTAGAGATAGGGTTAGCGTTCGGGTTTGGGTTATGGTTACGGTTAGGGGATTATGTTCGGGTTAGGCTAGGGTTAGGGTTTGCGTTATCGTTCGGGATAGGCTTAGAGTTATGGTTCGGGTTACTGTTACGGTTCGGGTTAGGGTTAGGGTTAGTGTTAGGGTTAGTGTTAGGGTTCGGGTTAGGGTTAGGGTTAGAGTTCGGATTACTAATAGCGTTAGGGTTAGGGTTAGGGTTCAGGTTTAGTGTTAGGGTTAGGTTTAAGGTTACAGTTCGGTTTCGGTTTGGGTTACGGTACGGGTTCAAGTTAGGGTTAGGGTTCTGGTTCGGGTTTAGGTTCATGGTTAGGGTTATCGTTCGGATAAGGGTTAGTGTTAGGGTTCCGGTTCGGGTTAGGGTTAGGGTTAGGGTTTGGATTAGGGTTAGGCTTAGGGTTCGGGTTAGGTTTAGGGTTCAGGTTAGGGTTAGGGTTAGGGTGAGGGTTAGGGTTAGAGTTAGGGTTAGTATTAATGTTAGGGTTAGGGTTAGGGTTAGGGTTTGGGTAGGGTTCGGGTATGGGTTAGGTTTAGGGTTAGGCTTAGGTTTTAGTTTCGGTTTCGGGTACGGGTTGGGATTAGGGTTAGTGTTCGGGTTAGGGTTAGGGTTTCGTTTCGGGTTAGGGTTAGGGTTAGGGTAGCGTTAGACTTAGGTTCGGTTTCTGGTAAGGGGTTAGGGTTACATTTAGGTTTAGTGTTAGGGTTAGGATTAGGGTTCAGGTTAGGGTTCGGATTAGGGTTAGGGTTAGGATTGGGGTTAGGGTTAGGGTTAGGGTTCCTGTTAGGGTTATTGGTCGGGTTCGGGTTCGGGTTAGGTTGAGGGTTCGGATTCTTGTTAGGGTTAGGGTTGGGATTAGGGGTTAGGTTTAGGGTTAGGGTTAGGGTTCGGGTTCGGTTTAGGGTTAATGTTAGGTTAGGGTTACAGTTCGGGTTCAGTTTAGGGTTAGGGTAAGGGTTCGATTTAGGGTTAGGTTTAGGGTTCGGATTCGGGTTAGGTTTAAGTTTAGGATTAGGGTTGGGGTAAGGGTTAGTGTTAGGGTTCTGGTTAGAGTTAGTGTTAGGGTTCCGCTTAGGTTTAGGTTTAGGGTTCGGGTTAAGATTAGGGTCAGGTTAGGGTTAGTGTTAGGCTTAGGGTTAGAGTTAGGGTTAGTGTTAATGTTAGGGTTAGGGTTAGGGTTAGGGGTAGGGTTCGGATAAGGTTTTGGGTTAGGGTTAGGCTTAGGGTTAGGGTTCGGTTTCGTGTTAGGGTTTGGTTTCGTGTTAGGGTTAGGGTTAGGGTTAGGATTAGGGTTATGTTTAGGGTTAGACATAGGGTTAGGGTTACGCTTAGGGTTAGGGTTCGGGTTTGGAAACTGGTTGGGGTTTGGTTAGGGTTAGGATTAGGGTTCGGGTTAGGGTTCAGGTTATGGTTTGGGTAAGGTTTAGGTTTAGGTTTAGGCTGAGGTTTAGGTTTCGGTTTCGGAAACGGGTTGGGGTTAGGGTTAGGGTTAGGATTTGGGTTAGGATTAGGGTTCGGGTTACGATTCGGGTAAGGGTTAGTGTTAGGTTTAGGGTTAGGGTTAGGATTATGGTTCAGGTTCGGGTTAGGGTTAGGGTTAGTGTTTGGGTCGGGAAAGGGTTAGGGGTAGGGTTAGGGTTAAGCTTATGGTTAGGGTTAGGGTTAGGGTTCGGGTTAGGGCTAGGATTTGGGTTAGAATTAGGGTTCGGGATCGTGTTAGGATTAGGGTTAGTGTTCGGGTCGGGAAAGGGTTAGGGTTAGGGTTAGGGTTAGGGTTAGGTATAGGGTTATGGGTAGGGGTAGGGTTAGATTTATTGTTAGGGTTAGTGTTAGGGTTAGGGTTCAGGTTCGTGTTAGGGTTAGGGTTAGGGTTTGGGTTAGGTTTTAGGGTTCGAGTTCGGGTTAGGTTTAGCATTAGGGTTAGGGTTAGGGTTATGGTTTGGGTTAGGGTTAGGTTTTGGTTTCGGGTTCGGGTTAGGGTTAGGTTTTGTTTTAGATTTAGGGTTAGGGTTCGGGTTCGGGATTGGGTTAGGGTTAGCGTTCGATTAGTGTTAGGGTTGGGGGTTAGGTTTCGGGTTAGGTTTAGGGTTAGGGTTAGGTTTCGGGTTCGGGTTCGGTTTAGGGTTAACTTTAGGGTTAGGGTAAGGGTTCAGGTTAGGGTTAGGTTTAGGGTTATGTTTAGGGTTAGGGTTAGTGTTAGGGTTAGCTTTAGGGTTCGGGTTCGGGTTATGGTTAGGGTTAGTGTGAGGGTTCGGGTTAGGGTTAGGTTTAGGGTTCGGGTAAGGTTTAGGGTTGGGTTTAGGCTTAGGTTTAGGGTTCAGGTTCGGGTACGTGTTGGGGTTAGGTTTAGGGTTAGGGTTCGGGTTAGGGTTCGGGTAAGTGTTAGGGTTAAAGTTCGGGTTCATGTTCGGATTCGGGTTATCATTAGTGTTAGGGTTGAGGTTCGGGTTAGTGTTAGGGTTAGGGTTAGGTTTAGGGTTCTGGTTAGGGTTAGGGTTAGGGTTAGGTTTAGTTTTATTGTTCGGGTTTGGTTGTTTGGGTTATGGTTATGGTTATGGTTAGTGTTTTCGTCAGGTTCGGGTAAGGGTTAGGTTTAGGGGTAGAGTTAGGTTTAGGGTTATGGTTACGGTTAGGGTTTGGTTAGCGTTCAGGTTATGGTTAGGGTTAGGGTTACTGTTCGGGTCGGGTAAGGGTTAGGGTTAGGGTTAGTGTTAGGGTGGGGGTTAGGGGTTAGGGGTAGGGGTAGGGTTATTGTTAGGATTAGGATTAGGGTTATGGTTCGGGTCGGGTTCGGGGAAGGTTTAGCGTTAGGGTTAGTTTTAGGGTTAGGGTTCGGGTTAGGGTTCAGGTTAGGGTTAGGGTTAATTTTCTGGTTAGGGTTAGCGTTCGGTTTAGGTTTAGGGTTAGGTTTAGTGTTAGGGTTAGGGGTCGTGTTAGTGTTAGGTTTAGGATTAGGGTTAGGGTGCGGAATAAGATTAGGTTTAGTGTTAGGGTTAGGGTTAGGGTTAGGTTTAGGGTTCAAGATAGGGTTAGGGTTCGTGGTAGGGTTAGGGTTAGGGTTAGGGTTAGAGTTCGGGATCGGGTTACAGTTAGGTTTAGGGTTAGGGTTAGGTTTAGGGTTATGGTTAGGGTTATGGTTAGTGTTAGGGGTTCGGTTTCGGGTTCTGGTTAGTGTTAAAGTTAGGGTTAGGGTTCGGGTTCGTGTTACGGTTACAATTAGGGTTAGGGTTAAGCTTATGGTTAGGGTTAGTGTTAGGGATCGGTATAGGGTTAGGTTTAGAGTTCAGTTTCGGGTTAGGGTTCGGGTTAGGGTTCAATTAGGGTTAGGGTTGGTGGTAGGGTTAGGGTTAGGGTTATCGTTAGGATTATAGTTCGGGATCGGGTTATGGTTAGGTTTAGGTGTAGGGTTAGG
The DNA here is from genome assembly GCF_045843805.1 of Urocitellus parryii. Taxonomy (NCBI): domain Eukaryota; kingdom Metazoa; phylum Chordata; class Mammalia; order Rodentia; family Sciuridae; genus Urocitellus; species Urocitellus parryii. Next base: position 37,527 of record NW_027551919.1, on the reverse strand, counting down.
TTTAGGGTTATGGTTAGGGTTATGGTTAGGGTTAGGGTTCGGGTTCGGGTACTGGTTAGTGTTAGGGTTAGGGTTCTGGTTCGTGTTAGGGTTAGGATTAGAGTTCAGGTTCGGGTTATGGTTTGGGTTAGGGTTAGGGTTAGAGTTAGGGTTAGGGCTAGGATTTGGGTTAGAATTAGGGTTCGGGTTCGGGTTAGGATTAGGGATCGGGTTCGGGTTAGTGTTAGGGTTAGGGTTATGGTTCAGGTTAGATTTCGGGTTCAAGTTCGGATTCTTTTTTCGGTTATCGTTAGGGTTAGTGTTAGGGTTCGGGTTAGGGTTAGGGTGCGAGTTCGGGTTAGGTTTAGGGTTAGGGTTAGGATTAGGGTTTGGGTAGGGTTCTGGTAAGGGTTAGTGTTAGGGCTCGGGTTTGGGTTAGGGTTAGGGTTACAGTTCGGGTTAGCGTTCAGTTTATGGTTAGGGTTAGGGTTTGGGTCATGTTCGGGTAAGAGTTAGGTTTAGGTTAGGGTTAGGTTCGGGTTATGGTTAGGGTTAGTGTGAGTGTTCGGGTTAGGGTTAGGGTTAGGATTTGGGGTAGGGTTAGGGTTAGAATTAGGGTTCGGGTCGGTTTTGGGTTAGGTTGAAGGTTCAGGTGCGGTTTAGGGTTAGGGTTTGTTTTAGGGTTAGGGTTAGGGTTATGGTTCAGTTTAGGGTTCGGTTTTAGGTTCGAATCGGTTTTGTTTTAGGGTTAGGTTTATGGTTAGGGTTAGGGTTCGGGTAAGGGTTATGGTTAGTGTTCGGGTTAGGATTCAGGTTAGGGTTAGGGTTAGGGTTAGGGTTAGCGTTAGGGTTAGTGTTAAGATTAGGGTTAGGGTTTTGGTTAGGGTTCGAGGTAGGGTTCGGGTAAAGGTTAGGGTTTGGGTTAGGCTTAGGGTTAGGGTTCGGGTTCGGGTACGGGTTGGGGTTAGGGTTAGGGTTAGGGTGAGGGTTCAGGATAGGGTTCGAGTTAGGGTTCGGGTAAGGGTTAGAGTTAGGGTTAGGGTTAGAGTTAGGGTTATGGTTAGGGTTAGGGTTGTGTTACGGGTCGGGTTCTGGTAAGGGTAATTGTTAGGGTTAGGGTTAGGTTTCGGGTTTGGTTTAGGTTTATGGTTCGGTTTAGGCTTAGGGTTCGGGTTCGGGTTCGGGTTCGGGTTTGGTTTTGGGTTAGGGTTAGGTTTCGAGTTAGGTTTAGGGTAAGGGTTTGGGTTCGGGTTCGGGTTCGGGTTAGGGTTATGGTTAGGGTTAGGGGTCGGTAAGTGTTAGGGTTAGGGTTAGGTTTCGGGTTCGGTTTAGGGTTAGGGTTAACGTTAGTGTTAGGTTTAGTGTTCAGGTTAGGGTTCGGAATCAGGATTGGGTTCGGGTTAGAGTTAGGGTTAGGTTAAGGGTTAGGGTTAGGGTTAGGACTCACGTTAGGGTTAGGTTTAGGTTTCGGGTTCGGGTTAGGGTTAGGGTTAGGGTTAGGGTTAGGGTTAGGGTTAGGGTAAGGGTTAGGGTTAGATTTAGGGTTCTGGTTAGGGTAAGGGTTAGAGATAGGGTTATTGTTCGGTTTTGGGTTAGGGTTTGAGTTAGTGTTAGGGTTAGGTTTAGGGTTAGGGTTAGGGTCCGTGTTAGGGTTAGGGTTAGGTTTCGGATTAGGGTTAGAGTTATGGTTTAGGTTAGTGTTAGGGTTAGGGTTAGGGTTTGGGTTAGGTTTCGGATTAGGTTTAGAGTTATGGTTTAGGTTAGTGTAAGGGTTAGGGTTAGGGTTTGGGTTCGGGTTAGGGTTACGGTTAGGATTATTGTTCGGGTAAGGGTTAGGGTTAGGGTTCCGTTTAGGGTTCGCGTTAGATTTAGGGTTCGGGTTCGGGTTCAGGTTAGGATTAGTGTTAGGGTTTGGGTTCGGGTAAGGGTTAGGGTTAGGGTTTAGGTTAGGGTTAGTGTTATTGTTAGAGTTCGGCTTAGGGTTTGGGTAAGGGTTAGGGTTAGGGTTAGGGTTCGGGTCCGGCTCGGGTAATTGTTAGGGTTAGGCGTAGAGTTAGGGTTAGGGTTCGGTTTAGGGTTAGGGTTCGGTATAGCGTTCAGGTAATGGTTAGGGTTAGGGTTAGGGTTTGTGTTGGGTTCGGGTAAGGGTTAGGGTTAGGGTTAAGTTTAGGTTTAGGTTTAGGTTTCGGGTTAAGTTTAGGGTTTGGGTTCTGGTTCGGGTTAGGGTTAGGGGTTAGGGTTAGTGTTCGGGTTCGGGTTCATTTTAGGGTTAGGGTTAGGGTTCGGGTTCGGGTTAGGGTTAGGGTTAGGGTCAGGTTTTGGGTTCAAGTTAGGGTTAGGGTTCAGGTTCGGATTAACGTTAGGATTAGGATTAGGGTTAGGGTTCGGGTAGGGTTAGGTTTCGGGTTCGGGTTCCTATTAGGGTTAAGATTCCGTTTTGGGTTAGAGTTAGGATTAGGGTTAGGGTTTGGGTTAAGGTTAGGGTTCGGGTTCGGGTTCGGGTTAGTGTTAGAGTTAGGGTTAGGTTTCGGGTTATGGTTAGGGTTAGGGGTAGGGTTCCAGTTCGGGTTCAGTTTAGGGTAAAGGTTAGGGTTAGGGTTTGTGTTAGTGTTAGGGTTAGGGTAAGTGTTAGGGTTAGTGTTAGGATTAGGTTTAGGGTTAGGGTTAGGGTTACTGTTCGGGTTAGGATTAGGTTTAGGGTTAGTTTTAGGGTTAGGAGTAGGTTTAGGCTTAGGGTTAGGGTTTGGGTTAGGGTTAGAGTTCGGGTTCCATTTAGGGTTATGGTTCACGTTAGGGTTAGGGTTAGGGTTAGGGTTCAGGTAAGGGTTCGGGTTAGCATTCGGGTTATGTTTAGGGTTAGTCTTAGGGTTCGGGTCGGGTTCGGGTAAGGGTTAGGTTTAGGGTTAAGGTTAGGTTTAGGGTTAGGTTTCGGGTTCGGGTTAGGGTTACTGTTAGAATTAGGGTTCGGGTTAGCGTTAGGGTTAGGGTTCGGGTTAGGGTTTGAGTTAGGGTTAGGGTTTGTCTTTGGTTTAGATTTAGGGATTGGGCTAGGATAAGTAGTAGGGTTAGGGTTAGGGTTCGGGTTCGGGATAGGGTTAGCGTTAGGGTTAGGATTAGGGTTCGGGTTGGTGTTCGTGTTCGGGTTAGGGTTAGGGTTAGGGTTTGGGTTAGGGTTCCGGTTAGGTTTAGGATTCGGGTTAGTGTTAGGGTTAGGGTTAGGGTTCGGGTTAGTGTTAGTGTTTGGGTTAAGTTTAGGGTTCAGGTTTGGGTTCGGGGTCGGGTTAGGGTTAGGGTTAGGTTAGTGTTCTTTTAGTGTTAGGCTTAGGTTTAGGGTTCGGTTTAGGTTTAGGGTTAGGGTTAGGGTTCGCATTAGGATTAGGGTTACGGTTCGGGTAAGGGTTAGGATTCAAATTAGGGTTAGGGTTCGATTTCGGGATAGGGTTAGGGTTAGGGTTAGGGTAGGGTTAGGTTTCGGTTAGGTTTAGGGTTAGGGTTCGGGTTAGGTTTAGGTTTCAGGTTAGAGTTAGGGTTAGGGTTCGGGTTAGGGTTAGGATTAGTGTTAGGGTTAGTGTTAGGGTTGGGGTTAGGGTTAGGGTTAGGGTTAGTGTTTGGGTTAGTGTTACGGTTTGGGTTAGGTTTAGGGTTAGAGTTCGGATTACTAATAGGGTTAGGGTTAGGGTTAGGGTTAGGTTTAGGGTTCGGGTTCGAGTTCAGGTTAGGGTTAGTTTAGTGTTACGATTAGGGTTAGGTTTCGGTTTAGGGTTAGGGGTTAGGGTTTGTGTTCGGGTTCGGGTTCGAGTTACGTTTAGGGTTAGGGTTAGGTTTAGGGTTCGGTTAGGGTTTAGGGTTAGGGTTAGGGTTCGGTTTAAGGTTAG